>NC_138300.1:2232500-2270000 GCF_965601325.2 Salmo salar
GTGCCACGCTTTGCAGTGCCACGCCTTGCAGTGCCACGCCTTGCAGTGCCACGCCTTGCAGTGCCACGCTGCGATTCCTATGCCACCAGTTAAGTGGGTGGTTCCTCCCAGTGATGTCACAGAGCGACTTACAGAAATCCAACTGTACCTGCAAACGCGCATAAAATAAAGTTGTTGTTTTTCATTATTAATCATAATTATTTATAAAAAAATATCTGTCAGCTGTATTTTGTAGAGGTGGGACCCTGGAACCCCCCTTCCAAGATGAACCACGGAGCAAACATATGTGTCGTGGATGAATCAGAATAAGTTGGGTAACATAGATGATTTAAGATGTTTTAGTAGTATAATATGCTTACGTGATATACTTGTCATTAGAAAGTGTCCTTTGGACTCTGGTGTCTTTTTCAGTTGCACGTTTCCCTTAGCTGGGGCTCAGACACTTGGGTCCCAGACAGGGGAAGAGGTCAGGCTTGTTTTTACATGTCTCTGTTGCTATGCAGAATATCAGCGAGAGAGGAGGACAGAATGATTGATGAATTAGCCACCACATATGCTAGGCAGGAAGTTAGAAATTCTAGGGCATGCAGACAGTATCGTCAGCGGGGGAGAGAGAGTGTCGAGTTAAACGCACAGCGTTTGAATTTAGTTGCCAGTGACGGGCAGGACTCGCAAGAGGTGTTTTTGTAAATGTATTTGATCAAGCTACGTAGCCTAATAATGTTTTGATGTTTCTCCGTAATACTTTTCCATCTAGCAATTTTATGAAGTTGGCTTTAGCTAGCCAGCTACACACAAACACACAGTCTCAAACAATCACAATCACACACACACACAGACTCACCGACGATCTCGCTGGACTCCTTGTTGTATAGCTTCTTGTTCCAGTAGAGCAGGCGAAGGAAAGGGAAGGAGGTGAGGAGGACCACACAGATCCCCAGGAACATGTAGCCTGTGAAACTAGCAAAATCTATCCCCTGGAACAGACAGAGACAAACAGATGTTAGAATAGGCTACTTCATTATATTTATTAGAGCTACTTAACTCTATTTATTAGAGCTACTTCATTATATTTATTAGAGCTACTTAACTCTATTTATTAGAGCTAGGCTACTTCATTCTATTTATTAGAGCTACTTAACTCTATTTATTAGAGCTACTTCATTATATTTATTAGAGCTACTTAACTCTATTTATTAGAGCTAGGCTACTTCATTCTATTTATTAGAGCTACTTAACTCTATTTATTAGAGCTAGGCTACTTCATTCTATTTATTAGAGCTACTTCATTCTATTTATTAGAGCTAGGCTACTTCATTCTATTTATTAGATCTACTTAACTCTATTTATTAGAGCTAGGCTACTTCATTCTATTTATTAGAGCTACTTAACTCTATTTATTAGAGCTAGGCTACTTCATTACATTTATTAGAGCTACTTCATTCTATTTATTAGAGCTACTTAACTATATTTATTAGAGCTAGGCTACTTCATTCTATGTATTAGAGCTACTTCATTCTATGTATCAGAGCTACTTCATTCTATGTATTAGAGCTACTTCATTCTATGTATTAGAGCTACTTCATTCTATGTATTAGAGCTACTTCATTCTATGTATCAGAGCTACTTCATTCTATGTATCAGATCTACTTCATTCTATTTATTAGAGCTACTTCATTCTATTTATTAAAGCTACTTCATTCAACTTATTAGATCTACTTCATTCTATGTATCAGAGCTACTTCATTCTATGCATTAGAGCTACTTCATTCTATGTATTAGAGCTACTTCATTCTATGTATTAGAGCTTCTATGTATTAGAGCTACTTCATTCTATGTATTAGAGCTACTTCATTATATGTATTAGAGCAACTTTATATAATGTATTAGAGCTACTTCATTCTATGTATCAGAGCTACTTCATTCTATGTATCAGAGCTACTTCATTCTATGTATTAGAGCTACTTCATTCTATGTATTAGAGCTACTTCATTCTATGTATCAGAGCTACTTCATTCTATGTATTAGAGCTACTTCATTCTATCTATTAGAGCTACTTCATTCTATGTATTAGAGCTACTTCATTCTATTTATTAGAGCTACTTCATTCTATGTATTAGAGCTGCTTTATATAATGTATTAGATCTACTTCATTCTATTTATTAAAGTTACTTCATTCTATGTATTAGAGCTACTTTATATAACGTATTAGAACTACTTCATTCTATGTATCAGCGCTACTTCATTCTATGTATCAGAGCTACTTCATTCTATTTATTAGAGCTACTTCATTCTATGTATCAGAGCTACTTCATTCTATGTATCAGAGCTACTTCATTCTATGTATCAGAGCTACTTCATTCTATGTATCAGAGCTACTTCATTCTATGTATCAGAGCTACTTCATTCTATGTATCAGACCTACTTCATTCTATTTATTAGAGCTACTTCGTTCTATGTATTAGAGCTACTTCATTCTATGTATTAGAGCTACTTCATTCTATTTATTAGAGCTACTTCATATAATGTATTAGAGCTACTTCATTCTATGTATTAGAGCTACTTCATTCTATGTATTAGAGCTACTTCATTCTATGTATTAGAGCTACTTCATTCTATGTATTAGAGCTACTTTATTCTATGTATCATAGCTACTTCATTCTATGTATTGGAACTAGACTTCTTCATTCTACAGTTGAAGTCGGAAGTTTACATACACTTAGGTTGGAGTCATTAAACCACGTTTTTCAACCACTCCACAAATTTCTTGTTAACAAACTATAGTTTTGACAAGTCGGTTAGGACATCTACTTAGTGCATGACACAAGTAATGTTTCCAACTATTGTTTACAGACAGATTATTTCACTTATAATTCACAGTATCACAATTCCTGTAGGTCAGTAGTTTACATAAACTAAATTGATTGTGCCTTTAAACAGCTTGAAGAATTCCAGATAACTATGTCATGGCTTTAGAAGCTTCTGATAGGCTAATTGACATCATTTGAGTCAATTGGAGGTGTACCTGTGGATGTATTTCAATGATCACCTTCAAACTCAGTGCCTCTTTGCTTGACATCATGGGAAAATCTAAAGAAATGAGCCAAGACCTCAGAAAATAATTGTAGACCTCCACAAGTCTGGTTCATCCTTGGGAGCAATTTCCAAACGCCTGAAGGTACTACGTTCATCTGTACAAACAATAGTACGTAAGTATAAACACCATGAGACCACGCAGCCATCATACCGCTCAGGAAGGAGACGCGTTCTGTCTCCTAGAGATGAACGTACTTTGGTGCGAAAAATGCTAATCAATCCCAGAACAACAGCAAAGGACCTTGTGAAGATGCTGGAGGAAACAGGTACAAAAGTATCTATATCCACAGTAAAACGAGTCCTATATCAACATAACCTGAAAGGCCGCTCAGCAAAGAAGAAGCCACTGCTCCAAAACCGCCATAAAAAAGCCAGACTACGGTTTGCAACTGCACATGGGGACAAAGATTGTACTTTTTGGAGAAATGTCCTCTAGTCTGATGAAACAAAACAGAACTGTTTGGCCATAATGACAATTGTTATGTTTGGAGGAAAAAGGGGGAATCTTGCAAGCCGAAGAACACCATCCCAACCATGAAGCACGGGGGTTGCAGCATCATGTTGTGGGGGTGCTTTGCTGCAGGAGGGACTGGTGCACTTCACAAAATCGATGGCATCATGACGTAGGAAAATTATGTGGATATACTGAAGCAACATCTCAAGACATCAGTCAGGAAGTTAAAGCTTGGTCGCAAATGGGTCTTCCAAATGGACAATTAACCCAAGCATACTTCCAAAGTTGTGGCAAAATGGCTTAAGGACAACAAAGTCAAGGTATTGGAGTGGCCATCACAAAGCCCTGACCTCAATCCCATAGAAAATTTGTGGGCAGAACTGAAAAGGTGTGTGCGAGCAAGGAGGCCTACAAACCTGACTCAGTTACACCAGCTCTGTCAGGAGGAATGGGCCAAAATTCACCCAACTTATTGTGGGAAGCTTGTGGAAGGCTACCTGAAATGTTTGACCCAAGTTAAACAATTGAAAGGCAATGCTATCAAATACTAATTGAGTGTATGTAAACGTCTGACAAACTGGGAATGTGATGAAAGAAATAAAATCTGAAATAAATCATTCTCTCTACTAATATTTTGACATTTCACATTCTTAAAATAAAGTGGTGATCCTAACTGACCTAAGACAGGGAATTTGTCTTGGATTAAATGTCAGGAATTGTGAAAAATTGAGTTTAAATGTATTTGGCTAAGGAGTATCTAAACTTTCGACTTCAAGTATTCAGACCCTTTACTCAGTACTTTCTTGAAGTACCTTTGGCAGCGATTACAGCCTTGAGTCTTCTTGGGTATGATGCTACAAGCTTGGCACACCTGTATTTGGGGAGTTTGTCCCATTCTCCTCTGCAGATCCTCTCAAGATCTGTCAGGTTGGATGGGGAGCGTTGCTGCACAGCTATTTTCAGGTCTCTCCAGAGATGTTCGATAGGGTTCAAGTCCGGGCTCTGGCTGGGCCGCTCAAGGACATTCAGAGACTTGTCCACTAGCCACTCCTGCATTGTCTTGACTGTGTGCTTAGGTTCGTTGTCTTGTTGGAAGGTGTAACTTTGCCCCAGTCTGAGGTCCTGAGCGCTCTGGAGCAGGTTTTCATCAAGGATCTCTCTGTTCTTTACTCTGTTCATCTTTCCTTCGATCCTGGTTAGTCTCCCAGTCCCTGCCGCTGAAAAACATCCCCACTGAATGATGCTGCCATCACCATGCTTCACCTTAGGGATGGTGCCAGGTTTCCTCCAGACGTGACGCTTGGCATTCAGGCCAAAGAGTTCAATTCTTGATTTCTTCAAACGAGAGAATCTTGTCTCTCATGGTCTGAGAATCCTTTAGGTGCCTTTTGGTAAACTCCAAGTGGGCTGTCGTGTGCCTTTTACTGAGGACTGGCTTCGTCTGGCCACTCTACCATAAAATCCTGATTGGTGGAGTGCTGCAGAGATGGTTGTCCTTCTGGAGCTCTGTCAGAGTGACCATCGGGTTCTTGGTCACCTCCCTGACCAAGGCCCTTCTCCCCCGATTGCTCAGTTTGGCCGGGCGGCCAGGTCTAGGTAGAGTCTTAGTGGTTCCAATCTTCTTCCATTCAAGAATGATGGAGGCCACTGTGTTCTTTGGGACCTTTAATGCTGCAGACATTTTCTGGTACCCTTCCCAGATGTGTGCCTCGACACAATCCTGTCTCGGAGCACTACGGACAATTCCTTCGACCTCATGGCTTGGTTTTTGCTCTGATATGCACTGTCAACTGTGGGACCTTATAGGCAGGTGTGTGCCTTTCCAAATCATCTCAAGTCAATTGAATTTACCACAGGTGGACTCCAATCAAGTTGTAGAAACATCTCAAGGACGATCAACGGGAACAGGATGCACCTGAGCTCAATTTTGAGAGTCATAGCAAAGGGTCTGAATAAGTTATTTCTGTTTTTTTACTTTCAATACATTTGCAAATATTTCTAAAAAACCTGTTTTCGCACTGGTGTATCGTATGTAGGTTGATTACTTAAATTTTTTTTTAAATCCATTTTAGAATAAGGCAGTAACATAATAAAATGTGGAAAAGGTCAAGGGGTCTGAATACTTTCCGAATGCACTGTATATGGGGGATATAATCATCCCAGCTTTGACAACAATCTTGCCTTGCCTCAACCACCCTGATTGGTTGCTGTGAGGTCATGCGTCCCAAATGGCACCCTATTCTCTATATAGTGTACTGCTTCTGACCAGGCCCCATAGGGCTCTATATAAGGGACATGGGATCTGTATAGGGGATATGGGATCTATATAGGGGGTATGGGCTCTATGAAGGGGATATGGGCTCTATATAGGGGGTATGGGCTCTATATTGAGAGTATAGGCTCTATATGGGGGTATGGGCTCCATATAGGGGGTATAGGCTCTATATAGGGGGTATAGGCTCTATATAGGGGGTATAAGCTCTATATAGGGGTACGGGCTCTATATAGGGGGTATGGGCTCTATATAGGGGGTATAGGCACAATATAGGGGGCTTAGGCTCTATATAGGGGGTATGGGCTCTATATAGGGAGTATGGGCTCTGTATAGGGGTAAACGCTCTATATAGGGGGTATAAGCTCTATATAGGGGGTATAGGCTCTATATAGGGGGTATAGGCTCTATATAGGGGGTATAGGCTCTATATAGGGGGTATGGGCTCTATATAGGGGGTATGGGCTCTATATAGGGGGTATAGGCTCTATATAGGGGGTATAGGCTCTATATAGGGGGTATAGGCTCTATATAGGGGGTACGGGCTCTATATAGGGGGTACGGGCTCTATATAGGGGGTACGGGCTCTATATAGGTGGTACGGGCTCTATATAGGGGGTACGGGCTCTATATAGGGGGTATGGGCTCTATATAGGGGGTATGGGCTCTATATAGGGGATATGGACTCTGTATAGGGGATATAAGCTCTATATAGGGGGTATAGGCTCTATATAGGGGGTATAGGCTCTATATAGGGGGTATGGGCTCTATATAGGAGGTATAGGCTCTATATAGGGGGTATGGGCTCTATATAGGGGGTATGGGCTCTATATAGGGTATACAGGCTCTATATAGGGTATATGTCCTCTATATAGGGGGTATGGGCTCTATATAGGGGGTATAGGCTCTATGTAGGGGATATGGGTTCTATGTAGGGGATATGGACTCTATATAGGGAGTATGGTCTCTATATAGGGAGTATGGTCTCTAAATAGGGAGTATGGGCTCTATATAGGGGATATGGCCTCTATATAGGGGATATGGGCTCTATGTAGGAGATATGGGATCTGTATAGGGGGTATAGGCTCTATATAGGGGGTATAGGCGCTATATAGGGGGTACGGGCTCTATATAGGGGGTATAGGCTCTATTTTTATTTTTCTATTTCACCTTTATTTAACCAGGTAGGCCAGTTGAGAACAAGTTCACATTTACAACTGCGACCTGGCCAAGATAAAGCAAAGCAGTTCGACACATACAACAACACAGAGTTACACATGGAATAAACAAACATACAGTCAAAAATACAGTAGAAAAAGTCTATATACAGTGTGTGCAAATGAGGTAGGATAAGGCAGGTAAGGCAATAAATAGGCCATGGTGGCAAAGTAATTAAGATATAGCAATTAAAACACTGGAATGGTAGATGTGCAGAAGATGAATGTGCAAGTAGAGATACTGGGGTGCAAAGGAGCAAGATAAATTAATAAATACACTATGGGGATGAGGTAGTTGGGTAGGCTATTTACAGATGGGCTACGTACAGGCGCAGTGATCTGTGAGCTGCTCTGACAGCTGGTGCTTAAAGTTAGTGAGGGAGATAAGTGTTTCCAGTTTCAGTGATTTTTTCAGTTCGTTCCAGTCATTGGCAGCAGAGAACTGGAAGGAAAGGCTGCCAAAGGAGGAATTGGCTTTGGGGATGACCAGTGAGATATACCTCCTGGAGCGCGTGCTACGGGTGGGTGTTGCTATGGTGACCAGTGAGCTGAGATAAGGGGGGACTTTACCTAGCAAAGACTTGTAAAGTCTCCTTAAGAGTAGTGTTCTAATTCTGTGGTGTCCTAAAACACATGTTTAGTGTGTGTGTGTGTGTGTGTGTGTGTGTGTGTGTGTGTGTGTGTGTGTGTGTGTGTGTGTGTGTGTGTGTGTGTGTGTGTGCGTGCGTGCGTGCGTGCGTGCGTGCGTGCGTGCGTGCGTGCGTGCGTGCGTGCGTGCGTGCGTGGGTGGGTGGGTGCGTGTTTTAGGGTGATGCAGATAGCACCATGTAAATGAGAAGATCTCATTCTCTCAGCATTAGTTCACGCCCCACTTTACTGTCAGCAAGACGCTGCTAAACAAGTCACCCAACTAAAAAAAAACATACAAGTGCACAGTATAGAAAATAGGTGGCCGTTTGGGACGCATCCCTAGGTCTCAGTGGTCTAGTCTGTGCATGTCTTAAAGACATCAAGGTGCTGTTTGTCTGTCTACATTCAGCAGCCTAAAGTGTGATATGCTGCGATTGGTTACAGGCCAGCTAGAGCCCGGGGCGTGAGGCACTCTGATTGGTTTACAGGGTGTCTGGAAGCCCTATTGCGGTCCAGCAGCTGCTAATGCCAGAGCTGTTACCGCGGGTTACCAGCTACAGGAGATGTCACCCAATTACCAGGAAAATATGTGGATGCCACCTGTAGCGTACACACACACACACGCACGCACGCACGCACGCACACACACACACACACACACACACACACACACACACACACACACACACACACACACACACACACACACACACACACACACACACACACACACACACACACACACACACACACACACACACACACACACACACACGCACACACACGCGCGCATGCACATACACACTTGCACACACGGGCACACACACAGTGCCTTCTGAAAATGACTTTTCCCACATTTTGTTACGTTACAGCCATATTCTAAATTAAAAAATATATAAAAAATCCTCAGCAATCTACACACAATACCCCATACTGACAAAGCGGAAACAGGTTTATATAAATGTTTGCAAATGTATTAAAAATAAAAAACTGAAATACCTTATTTACATAAGTATTCAGACCCTATGCTATGAGACTCGAAATTGAGCTCAGGTGCATCCTGCTTTGTTACCTGGCTTCACATATCTATACCACTGCCTTGTTACCTGGCTTCACATATCTATACCACTGCCTTGTTACCTGGCTTCACATATCTATACCACTGCCTTGTTACCTGGCTTCACATATCTATACCACTGCCTTGTTACCTGGCTTCACATATCTCTACCACTGCCTTGTTACCTGGCTTCACATATCTATACCACTGCCTTGTTACCTGGCTTCACATATCTCTACCACTGCCTTGTTACCTGGCTTCACATATCTATACTACTGCATGTTACCTGGCTTCACATATCTATACCACTGACTTGTTACCTGGCTTCACATATCTATACCACTGCCTTGTTTCCTGGCTTCGCATATCTATACCACTGCCTTGTTCCCTAGCTTCGCATATCTATACCACTGCCTTGATACCTGGCTTCACATATCTATACTACTGCATGTTACCTGGCTTCACATATCTATACCACTGACTTGTTACCTGGCTTCACATATCTATACCACTGCCTTGTTTCCTGGCTTCGCATATCTATACCACTGCCTTGTTCCCTGGCTTCGCATATCTATACCACTGCCTTGATACCTGGCTTCACATATCTATACTACTGCATGTTACCTGGCTTCACATATCTATACCACTGCCTTGTTACCTGGCTTCACATATCTATACCACTGCCTTGTTACCAGGCTTCACATATCTATACCACTGCCTTGTTACCTGGCTTCACATATCTATACCACTGCCTTGATACCTGGCTTCACATATCTCTACTACTGCCTTGTTACCTAGCTTCACATATCTATACCACTGCCTTGTTACCTGGCTTCACATATCTCTAACACTGCCTTGTTACCTGGCTTCACATATCTCTACCACTGCCTTGTTAGCTGGCTTCACATATCTATACTACTGCATGTTTCCTGGCTTCACATATCTATACCAATGCCTTGTTACCTGGCTTCACAAATCAATACCACTGCCTTGTTACCTGGCTTCACATATCTATACCACTGCCTTGTTACCTGGCTTCACATATCTATACCACTGCCTTGATACCTGGCTTCACATATCTATACTACTGCATGTTACCTGGCTTCACATATTTATACCACTGCCTTGTTACCTGGCTTCACATATCGATACCACTGCCTTGTTCCCTGGCTTCACATATCTCTACCACTGCCTTGCTCCCTGGCTTCACATATCTCTACCACTGCCTTGTTACCTGGCTTCACATATCTCCACCACTGCCTTGTTACCTGGCTTCACATATCTCTACCACTGCATTGATACCTGGCTTCACATATCTCTACCACTGCCTTGTTACCTGGCTTCACATATCTCTACCACTGCCTTGTTACCTGGCTTCACATATCTATACCACTGCCTTGGTACCTGGCTTCACATATCTCTACCACTGCCTTGTTACCTGGCTTCACATATCTCTCCCACTGCCTTGTTACCTGGCTTCACATATCTCTACCACTGCCTTGTTACCTGGCTTCACATATCTCTACCACTGCCTTGTTACCTGGCTTCACATATCTCTACCACGGCCTTGATACCTGGCTTCACATATCTCTACCACTGCCTTGTTACCTGGCTTCACATATCTATACCACTGCCTTGTTACCTGGCTTCAAATATCTCTACCACTGCCTTGTTACCTGGCTTCACATATGTCTACCACTGCCTTGTTACCAGGCTTCACATATCTATACCACTGCATTCCTACCTGGCTTCACATATCTCTACCACTGCCTTGATACCTGGCTTCACATATCTCTACCACTGCCTTGTTACCTGGCTTCACATATCTCTACCACTGCCTTGTTACCTGGCTTCACATATCTATACCACTGCCTTGTTACCAGGCTTCACATATCTCTACCACTGCCTTGATACCTGGCTTCACATATCTCTACCACTGCCTTGTTACCTGGCTTCACATATCTCTACCACTGCCTTGTTACCTGGCTTCACATATCTCTACCACTGCCTTGTTGCCTGGCTTCACATATCTCTACCACTGCCTTGATACCTGGCTTCACATATCTCTACCACTGCCTTGTTACCTGGCTTCACATATCTCTACCACTGCCTTGTTACCTGGCTTCGCATATCTATACCACTGCCTTGTTCCCTGGCTTCGCATATCTATACCACTGCCTTGTTCCCTGGCTTCGCATATCTATACCACTGCCTTGTTCCCTGGCTTCGCATATCTATACCACTGCCTTGTTACCTGGCTTCGCATATCTATACCACTGCCTTGTTCCCTGGCTTCACATATCTATACCACTGCCTTTTTCCCTGGCTTCACATATCTATACCACTGCCTTGTTCCCTGGCTTCACATATCTCTACCACTGCTTTGTTACCTGGTTGTACATATCTATAGCACTGCCTTCTTACCTGGCTTCTCATATCTCTACCACTGACTTGTTACCTGGTTTCACATATCTCTACCACTGCCTTGTTAGCTGGCTTCGCATATCTATACCACTGCCTTGTTCCCTGGCTTCGCATATCTATACCACTGCTTTGTTCACTGGCTTCGCATATCTATACCACTGCCTTGTTACCTGGCTTCGCATATCTATACCACTGCCTTGTTACCTGGCTTCGCATATCTCTACCACTGCCTTGTTACCTGGCTTCGCATATCTCTACCACTGCCTTGTTACCTGGCTTCACATATCTATACCACTGCCTTGTAACCTGGTTTCACATATATATACCACTGCCTTGTCACCTGGCTTCACATATCTATACCACTGCCTTGTTACCTGGCTTCACATATCTCTACCACTGCCTTGTTACCTGGCTTCACATATGTCTACCACTGCCTTGTTACCAGGCTTCACATATCTATACCACTGCCTTCCTACCTGGCTTCACATATCTATACCACTGCCTTGTTACCTGGCTTCACATATCTATACCACTGCCTTGTTACCAGGCTTCACATATCTATACCACTGCCTTGTTACCTGGCTTCACATATCTATACCACTGCCTTGATACCTGGCTTCACATATCTATACTACTGCATGTGACCTGGCTTCACATATCTATACCACTGCCTTGTTACCTGGCTTCACATATCGATACCACTGCCTTGTTCCCTGGCTTCACATATCTCTACCACTGCCTTGCTCCCTGGCTTCACATATCTCTACCACTGCTTTGATACCTGGCTTCACATATCTCTACTACTGCCTTGTTACCTGGCTTCACATATCTCTACCACTGCCTTGTTACCTGGCTTCGCATATCTATACCACTGCCTTGTTCCCTGGCTTCGCATATCTATACCACTGCCTTGTTCCCTGGCTTCGCATATCTATACCACTGCCTTGTTCCCTGGCTTCGCATATCTATACCACTGCCTTGTTACCTGGCTTCACATATCTATACCACTGCCTTGATACCTGGCTTCACATATCTATACCACTGCCTTGTTCCCTGGCTTCGCATATCTATACCACTGCCTTGTTCCCTGGCTTCGCATATCTATACCACTGCCTTGTTACCTGGCTTCACATATCTATACCACTGCCTTGATACCTGGCTTCACATATCTATACCACTGCCTTGTTTCCTGGCTTCACAAATCAATACCACTGCCTTGTTACCTGGCTTCACATATCTATACCACTGCCTTTTTCCCTGGCTTCACATATCTCTACCACTGCCTTGTTACCTGGCTTCACATATCTCTACCACTGCCTTGTTACCTGGCTTCACATATCTATACCACTGCCTTGTTACCAGGCTTCACATATCTATACCACTGCCTTGTTACCTGGCTTCACATATCTATACCACTGCCTTGATACCTGGCTTCACATATCTATACTACTGCATGTTACCTGGCTTCACATATCTATACCACTGCCTTGTTACCTGGCTTCACATATCGATACCACTGCCTTGTTCCCTGGCTTCACATATCTCTACCACTGCCTTGCTCCCTGGCTTCACATATCTCTACCACTGCTTTGATACCTGGCTTCACATATCTCTACTACTGCCTTGTTACCTGGCTTCACATATCTCTACCACTGCCTTGTTACCTGGCTTCGCATATCTATACCACTGCCTTGTTCCCTGGCTTCGCATATCTATACCACTGCCTTGTTCCCTGGCTTCGCATATCTATACCACTGCCTTGTTCCCTGGCTTCGCATATCTATACCACTGCCTTGTTACCTGGCTTCGCATATCTATACCACTGCCTTGTTCCCTGGCTTCACATATCTATACCACTGCCTTTTTCCCTGGCTTCACATATCTATACCACTGCCTTGTTCCCTGGCTTCACATATCTCTACCACTGCTTTGTTACCTGGTTGTACATATCTATAGCACTGCCTTCTTACCTGGCTTCTCATATCTCTACCACTGACTTGTTACCTGGCTTCACATATCTATACCACTGCCTTGTTACCTGGTTTCACATATCTCTACCACTGCCTTGTTACCTGGCTTCGCATATCTATACCACTGCCTTGTTCCCTGGCTTCGCATATCTATACCACTGCTTTGTTCACTGGCTTCGCATATCTATACCACTGCCTTGTTACCTGGCTTCGCATATCTATACCACTGCCTTCCTACCTGGCTTCACATATCTATACCACTGCCTTCCTACCTGGCTTCACATATCTATACCACTGCCTTGTTACCTGGCTTCACATATATATACCACTGCCTTGTTACCTGGCTTCACATATATATACCACTGCCTTGTCACCTGGCTTCACATATCTCTACCACTGCCTTGCTCCCTGGCTTCACATATCTATACTACTGCATGTTACCTGGCTTCACATATTTATACCACTGCCTTGTTACCTGGCTTCACATATCGATACCACTGCCTTGTTCCCTGGCTTCACATATCTCTACCACTGCCTTGCTCCCTGGCTTCACATATCTCTACCACTGCCTTGTTACCTGGCTTCACATATCTCTACCACTGCCTTGTTACCTGGCTTCACATATCTCTACCACTGCCTTGATACCTGGCTTCACATATCTCTACCACTGCCTTGTTACCTGGCTTCACATATCTCTACCACTGCCTTGTTACCTGGCTTCACATATCTATACCACTGCCTTGGTACCTGGCTTCACATATCTCTACCACTGCCTTGTTACCTGGCTTCACATATCTATACCACTGCCTTGTTACCTGGCTTCACATATCTCTACCACTGCCTTGTTACCTGGCTTCACATATCTCTACCACTGCCTTGTTACCTGGCTTCACATATCTCTACCACGGCCTTGATACCTGGCTTCACATATCTCTACCACTGCCTTGTTACCTGGCTTCACATATCTATACCACTGCCTTGTTACCTGGCTTCAAATATCTCTACCACTGCCTTGTTACCTGGCTTCACATATGTCTACCACTGCCTTGTTACCAGGCTTCACATATCTATACCACTGCCTTCCTACCTGGCTTCACATATCTCTACCACTGCCTTGATACCTGGCTTCACATATCTCTACCACTGCCTTGTTACCTGTCTTCACATATCTCTACCACTGCCTTGTTACCTGGCTTCACATATCTATACCACTGCCTTGTTACCAGGCTTCACATATCTCTACCACTGCCTTGATACCTGGCTTCACATATCTCTACCACTGCCTTGTTACCTGGCTTCACATATCTCTACCACTGCCTTGTTACCTGGCTTCACATATCTCTACCACTGCCTTGTTACCTGGCTTCACATATCTCTACCACTGCCTTGATACCTGGCTTCACATATCTCTACCACTGCCTTGTTACCTGGCTTCACATATCTCTACCACTGCCTTGTTACCTGGCTTCACATATCTATACCACTGCCTTGTTACCAGGCTTCACATATCTATACCACTGCCTTGTTACCTGGCTTCACATATCTATACCACTGCCTTGATACCTGGCTTCACATATCTATACTACTGCATGTGACCTGGCTTCACATATCTATACCACTGCCTTGTTACCTGGCTTCACATATCGATACCACTGCCTTGTTCCCTGGCTTCACATATCTCTACCACTGCCTTGCTCCCTGGCTTCACATATCTCTACCACTGCCTTGTTCCCTGGCTTCGCATATCTATACCACTGCCTTGTTCCCTGGCTTCGCATATCTATACCACTGCCTTGTTCCCTGGCTTCGCATATCTATACCACTGCCTTGTTACCTGGCTTCACATATCTATACCACTGCCTTGATACCTGGCTTCACATATCTATACCACTGCCTTGTTCCCTGGCTTCGCATATCTATACCACTGCCTTGTTCCCTGGCTTCGCATATCTATACCACTGCCTTGTTACCTGGCTTCACATATCTATACCACTGCCTTGATACCTGGCTTCACATATCTATACCACTGCCTTGTTTCCTGGCTTCACAAATCAATACCACTGCCTTGTTACCTGGCTTCACATATCTATACCACTGCCTTTTTCCCTGGCTTCACATATCTATACCACTGCCTTGTTACCTGGCTTCACATATCTCTACCACTGCCTTGTTACCTGGCTTCACATATCTCTACCACTGCCTTGTTACCTGGCTTCACATATCTCTACCACTGCCTTGATACCTGGCTTCACATATCTCTACCACTGCCTTGTTACCTGGCTTCACATATCTCTACCACTGCCTTGTTACCTGGCTTCACATATCTATACCACTGCCTTGTTACCAGGCTTCACATATCTCTACCACTGCCTTGTTACCTGGCTTCACATATCTATACCACTGCCTTGTTACCAGGCTTCACATATCTATACCACTGCCTTGTTACCTGGCTTCACATATCTATACCACTGCCTTGATACCTGGCTTCACATATCTATACTACTGCATGTTACCTGGCTTCACATATCTATACCACTGCCTTGTTACCTGGCTTCACATATCGATACCACTGCCTTGTTCCCTGGCTTCACATATCTCTACCACTGCCTTGCTCCCTGGCTTCACATATCTCTACCACTGCTTTGATACCTGGCTTCACATATCTCTACTACTGCCTTGTTACCTGGCTTCACATATCTCTACCACTGCCTTGTTACCTGGCTTCGCATATCTATACCACTGCCTTGTTCCCTGGCTTCGCATATCTATACCACTGCCTTGTTCCCTGGCTTCGCATATCTATACCACTGCCTTGTTCCCTGGCTTCGCATATCTATACCACTGCCTTGTTACCTGGCTTCGCATATCTATACCACTGCCTTGTTCCCTGGCTTCACATATCTATACCACTGCCTTTTTCCCTGGCTTCACATATCTATACCACTGCCTTGTTCCCTGGCTTCACATATCTCTACCACTGCTTTGTTACCTGGTTGTACATATCTATAGCACTGCCTTCTTACCTGGCTTCTCATATCTCTACCACTGACTTGTTACCTGGCTTCACATATCTATACCACTGCCTTGTTACCTGGTTTCACATATCTCTACCACTGCCTTGTTACCTGGCTTCGCATATCTATACCACTGCCTTGTTCCCTGGCTTCGCATATCTATACCACTGCTTTGTTCACTGGCTTCGCATATCTATACCCCTGCCTTGTTACCTGGCTTCGCATATCTATACCACTGCCTTGTTACCTGGCTTCGCATATCTCTACCACTGCCTTGTTACCTGGCTTCGCATATCTCTACCACTGCCTTGTTACCTGGCTTCACATATCTATACCACTGCCTTGTAACCTGGCTTCACATATATATACCACTGCCTTGTCACCTGGCTTCACATATCTATACCACTGCCTTGTTACCTGGCTTCACATATCTCTACCACTGCCTTGTTACCTGGCTTCACATATGTCTACCACTGCCTTGTTACCAGGCTTCACATATCTATACCACTGCCTTCCTACCTGGCTTCACATATCTATACCACTGCCTTGTTACCTGGCTTCACATATATATACCACTGCCTTGTTACCTGGCTTCACATATATATACCACTGCCTTGTTACCTGGCTTCACATATATATACCACTGCCTTGTCACCTGGCTTCACATATCTCTACCACTACCTTGCTCCATGGCTTCACATATCTCTACCACTGCTTTGATACCTGGCTTCACATATCTCTACTACTGCCTTGTTACCTGGCTTCACATATCTATACCACTGCCTTGTTACCTGGCTTCACATATCTCTACCACTGCCTTGTTACCTGGCTTCACATATCTATACTACTGCATGTTACCTGGCTTCACATATCTCTACCACTGCCTTGTTACCTGGCTTCACATATCTCTACCACTGCCTTGTTACCTGGCTTCACATATCTCTAACACTGCCTTGATACCTGGCTTCACATATCTCTACCACTGCCTTGTTACCTGGCTTCACATATCTATACCACTGCCTTGTTACCTGGCTTCAAATATCTCTACCACTGCCTTGTTACCTGGCTTCACATATGTCTACCACTGCCTTGTTACCAGGCTTCACATATCTATACCACTGCCTTCCTACCTGGCTTCACATATCTCTACCACTGCCTTGATACCTGGCTTCACAT
Organism: Salmo salar; assembly: GCF_965601325.2. Classification (NCBI taxonomy): domain Eukaryota; kingdom Metazoa; phylum Chordata; class Actinopteri; order Salmoniformes; family Salmonidae; genus Salmo; species Salmo salar. The sequence goes on from NC_138300.1 coordinate 2,249,811, forward strand.
ATCTCTACCATGCCTTGTTACCTGGCTTCACATATCTCTACCACTGCCTTGTTACCTGGCTTCACATATCTATACCACTGCCTTGTTACCAGGCTTCACATATATATACCACTGCCTTGTTACCTGGCTTCACATATCTATACCACTGCCTTGATACCTGGCTTCACATATCTATACCACTGCCTAGTTACCTGGCTTCACATATCTATACCACTGCCTTGTTACCTGGGTTCACATATCTCTACCACTGCCTTCTTACCTGGCTTCACATATCTATACCACTGCCTTGTTACCAGGCTTCACATATCTATACCACTGCCTTGTTACCTGGCTTCACATATCTATACCACTGCCTTGATACCTGGCTTCACATATCTATACCACTGCCTTGTTTCCTGGCTTCACAAATCAATACCACTGCCTTGTTACCTGGCTTCACATATCTATACCACTGCCTTTTTTCCCTGGCTTCACATATCTATACCACTGCCTTGATCCCTGGCTTCACATATCTCTACCACTGCTTTGTTACCTGGTTGTACATATCTATAGCACTGCCTTCTTACCTGGCTTCACATATCTCTACCACTGACTTGTTACCTGGCTTCACATATCTATACCACTGCCTTGTTACCTGGTTTCACATATCTCTACCACTGCCTTGTTACCTGGCTTCGCATATCTATACCACTGCCTTGTTCCCTGGCTTAGCATATCTATACCACTGCCTTGTTACCTGGCTTCGCATATCTATACCACTGCCTTGTTACCTGGCTTCGCATATCTCTACCACTGCCTTGTTACCTGGCTTCGCATATCTCTACCACTGCCTTGTTACCTGGCTTCACATATCTATACCACTGCCTTGTTACCTGGCTTCACATATATATACCACTGCCTTGTCACCTGGCTTCACATATCTATACCACTGCCTTGTTACCTGGCTTCACATATCTCTACCACTGCCTTGTTACCTGGCTTCACATATCTATACCACTGCCTTGTTACCTGGCTTCACATATCTCTACCACTGCCTTGTTACCTGGCTTCACATATCTCTACCACTGCCTTGTTACCTGGCTTCACATATCTCTACCACTGCCTTGTTACCTGGCTTCACATATCTCTACCACTGCCTTGATACCTGGCTTCACATATCTCTACCACTGCCTTGTTACCTGGCTTCACATATCTCTACCACTGCCTTGTTACCTGGCTTCACATATCTATACCACTGCCTTGTTACCAGGCTTCACATATCTATACCACTGCCTTGTTACCTGGCTTCACATATCTCTACTACTGCCTTGTTACCTGGCTTCACATATCTATACCACTGCCTTGTTACCTGGCTTCACATATCTCTACCACTGCCTTGTTACCTGGCTTCACATATCTATACCACTGCCTTGTTACCAGGCTTCACATATCTATACCACTGCCTTGTTACCTGGCTTCACATATCTATACCACTGACTTGATACCTGGCTTCACATATCTCTACTACTGCCTTGTTACCTGGCTTCACATATCTCTACCACTGCCTTGTTACCTGGCTTCGCATATCTATACCACTGCCTTGTTCCCTGGCTTCGCATATCTATACCACTGCTTTGATCACTGGCTTCGCATATCTATACCACTGCCTTGTTACCTGGCTTCGCATATCTATACCACTGCCTTGTTACCTGGCTTCGCATATCTCTACCACTGCCTTGTTACCTGGCTTCGCATATCTCTACCACTGCCTTGTTACCTGGCTTCACATATCTATACCACTGCCTTGTAACCTGGCTTCACATATATATACCACTGCCTTGTCACCTGGCTTCACATATCTATACCACTGCCTTGTTACCTGGCTTCACATATCTCTACCACTGCCTTGTTACCTGGCTTCACATATGTCTACCACTGCCTTGTTACCAGGCTTCACATATCTATACCACTGCCTTCCTACCTGGCTTCACATATCTATACCACTGCCTTGTTACCTGGCTTCACATATATATACCACTGCCTTGTTACCTGGCTTCACATATATATACCACTGCCTTGTCACCTGGCTTCACATATCTCTACCACTGCCTTGCTCCCTGGCTTCACATATCTCTACCACTGCTTTGATACCTGGCTTCACATATCTCTACTACTGCCTTGTTACCTGGCTTCACATATCTATACCACTGCCTTGTTACCTGGCTTCACATATCTCTACCACTGCCTTGTTACCGGGCTTCACATATCTATACTACTGCATGTTACCTGGCTTCACATATCTCTACCACTGCCTTGTTACCTGGCTCCACATATCTCTACCACTGCCTTGTTACCTGGCTTCACATATCTCTAACACTGCCTTGATACCTGGCTTCACATATCTCTACCACTGCCTTGTTACCTGGCTTCACATATCTATACCACTGCCTTGTTACCTGGCTTCAAATATCTCTACCACTGCCTTGTTACCTGGCTTCACATATGTCTACCACTGCCTTGTTACCAGGCTTCACATATCTATACCACTGCCTTCCTACCTGGCTTCACATATCTCTACCACTGCCTTGATACCTGGCTTCACATATCTCTACCATGCCTTGTTACCTGGCTTCACATATCTCTACCACTGCCTTGTTACCCGGCTTCACATATCTATACCACTGCCTTGTTACCAGGCTTCACATATCTATACCACTGCCTTGTTACCTGGCTTCACATATCTATACCACTGCCTTGATACCTGGCTTCACATATCTATACCACTGCCTAGTTACCTGGCTTCACATATCTATACCACTGCCTTGTTACCTGGGTTCACATATCTCTACCACTGCCTTCTTACCTGGCTTCACATATCTATACCACTGCCTTGTTACCAGGCTTCACATATCTATACCACTGCCTTGTTACCTGGCTTCACATATCTATACCACTGCCTTGATACCTGGCTTCACATATCTATACCACTGCCTTGTTTCCTGGCTTCACAAATCAATACCACTGCCTTGTTACCTGGCTTCACATATCTATACCACTGCCTTTTTTCCCTGGCTTCACATATCTATACCACTGCCTTGTTCCCTGGCTTCACATATCTCTACCACTGCTTTGTTACCTGGTTGTACATATCTATAGCACTGCCTTCTTACCTGGCTTCACATATCTCTACCACTGACTTGTTACCTGGCTTCACATATCTATACCACTGCCTTGTTACCTGGTTTCACATATCTCTACCACTGCCTTGTTACCTGGCTTCGCATATCTATACCACTGCCTTGTTCCCTGGCTTAGCATATCTATACCACTGCCTTGTTACCTGGCTTCGCATATCTATACCACTGCCTTGTTACCTGGCTTCGCATATCTCTACCACTGCCTTGTTACCTGGCTTCGCATATCTCTACCACTGCCTTGTTACCTGGCTTCACATATCTATACCACTGCCTTGTTACCTGGCTTCACATATATATACCACTGCCTTGTCACCTGGCTTCACATATCTATACCACTGCCTTGTTACCTGGCTTCACATATCTCTACCACTGCCTTGTTACCTGGCTTCACATATCTATACCACTGCCTTGTTACCTGGCTTCACATATCTCTACCACTGCCTTGTTACCTGGCTTCACATATCTCTACCACTGCCTTGTTACCTGGCTTCACATATCTCTACCACTGCCTTGTTACCTGGCTTCACATATCTCTACCACTGCCTTGATACCTGGCTTCACATATCTCTACCACTGCCTTGTTACCTGGCTTCACATATCTCTACCACTGCCTTGTTACCTGGCTTCACATATCTATACCACTGCCTTGTTACCAGGCTTCACATATCTATACCACTGCCTTGTTACCTGGCTTCACATATCTCTACTACTGCCTTGTTACCTGGCTTCACATATCTATACCACTGCCTTGTTACCTGGCTTCACATATCTCTACCACTGCCTTGTTACCTGGCTTCACATATCTATACCACTGCCTTGTTACCAGGCTTCACATAACTATACCACTGCCTTGTTACCTGGCTTCACATATCTATACCACTGACTTGATACCTGGCTTCACATATCTCTACTACTGCCTTGTTACCTGGCTTCACATATCTCTACCACTGCCTTGTTACCTGGCATCACATATCTCTAACACTGCCTTGTTACCTGGCTTCACATATCTATACTACTGCATGTTACCTGGCTTCACATATCTATACCACTGCCTTGTTGCCTGTCTTCACATATCGATACCACTGCCTTGTTCCTTGGCTTCACATATCTCTACCACTGCCTTGCTCCCTGGCTTCACATATCTATACCACTGCCTTGATACCTGGCTTCACATATCTCTACTACTGCCTTGTTACCTGGCTTCACATATCTATACCACTGCCTTGTTACCTGGCTTCACATATCTCTACCACTGCCTTGATACCTGGCTTCACATATCTCTACCACTGCCTTGTTACCTGGCTTCACATATCTCTACCACTGCCTTGTTACCTGGCTTCACATATCTATACCACTGCCTTGTTACCGGGCTTCACATATCTATACCACTGCCTTGTTACCTGGCTTCACATATCTATACCACTGCCTTGATACCTGGCTTCACATATCTATACCACTGCCTTGTTACCTGGCTTCACATATCTCTAACACTGCCTTGTTACCTGGCTTCACATATCTCTACCACTGCCTTGTTACCTGGCTTCACATATCTATACTACTGCATGTTACCTGGCTTCACATATCTCTACCACTGCCTTGATACCTGGCTTCACATATCGATACCACTGCCTTGTTCCCTGGCTTCACATATCTCTACCACTGCCTTGCTCCCTGGCTTCACATATCTCTACCACTGCTTTGTTACCTGGTTGTACATATCTATAGCACTGCCTTCGTACCTGGCTTCACATATCTCTACCACTGCCTTGTTACCTGGCTTCACATATCTATACCACTGCCTTGTTACCTGGTTTCACATATCTCTACCACTGCCTTGTTACCTGGCTTCACATATCACTACCACTGCCTTGTTCCCTGGCTTCGCATATCTATACCACTGCCTTGTTCCCTGGCTTCGCATATCTATACCACTGCCTTGTTACCTGGCTTCGCATATCTCTACCATTGCCTTGTTACCTGGCTTCACATATCTCTACCACTGCCTTGTTACCTGGCTTCACATATCTCTACCACTGCCTTGTTACCTGGCTTCACATATCTATACCACTGCCTTGTTACCAGGCTTCACATATCTATACCACTGCCTTGTTACCTGGCTTCACATATCTATACCACTGCCTTGATACCTGGCTTCACATATCTCTACTACTGCCTTGTTACCTGGCTTCACATATCTCTACCACTGCCTTGTTACCTGGCATCACATATCTCTAACACTGCCTTGTTACCTGGCTTCACATATCTATACTACTGCATGTTACCTGGCTTCACATATCTATACCACTGCCTTGTTACCTGTCTTCACATATCGATACCACTGCCTTGTTCCCTGGCTTCACATATCTCTACCACTGCCTTGCTCCCTGGCTTCACATATCTATACCACTGCCTTGATACCTGGCTTCACATATCTCTACTACTGCCTTGTTACCTGGCTTCACATATCTATACCACTGCCTTGTTACCTGGCTTCACATATCTCTACCACTGCCTTGATACCTGGCTTCACATATCTCTACCACTGCCTTGTTACCTGGCTTCACATATCTCTACCACTGCCTTGTTACCTGGCTTCACATATCTCTACCACTGCCTTGTTACCTGGCTTCACATATCTATACCACTGCCTTGTTACCAGGCTTCACATATCTATACCACTGCCTAGTTACCTGGCTTCACATATCTATACCACTGCCTTGTTACCTGGGTTCACATATCTCTACCACTGCCTTCTTACCTGGCTTCACATATCTCTACCACTGACTTGTTACCTGGCTTCACATATCTATACCACTGCCTTGTTACCTGGTTTCACATATCTCTACCACTGCCTTGTTACCTGGCTTCACATATCTCTACCACTGCCTTGTTACCTGGCTTCACATATCTCTACCACTGCCTTGTTACCTGGCTTCACATATCTCTACCACTGCCTTGATACCTGGCTTCACATATCTCTACCACTGCCTTGTTACCTGGCTTCACATATCTCTACCACTGCCTTGTTACCTGGCTTCACATATCTCTAACACTGCCTTGTTACCTGGCTTCACATATCTCTACCACTGCCTTGTTACCTGGCTTCACATATCTATACTACTGCATGTTACTTGGCTTCACATATCTATACCACTGCCTTGTTACCTGGCTTCACATATCGATACCACTGCCTTGTTCCCTGGCTTCACATATCTCTACCACTGCCTTGCTCCCTGGCTTCACATATCTCTACCACTGCTTTGATACCTGGCTTCACATATCTCTACTACTGCCTTGTTACCTGGCTTCACATATCTATACCACTGCCTTGTTACCTGGCTTCACATATCTCTACCACTGCCTTGTTACCTGGCTTCACATATCTATACTACTGCATGTTACCTGGCTTCACATTTCTATACCACTGCCTTGTTACCTGGCTTCACATATCTATACCACTGCCTAGTTACCTGGCTTCACATATCTATACCACTGCCTTGTTACCTGGGTTCACATATCTCTACCACTGCCTTCTTACCTGGCTTCACATATCTCTACCACTGACTTGTTACCTGGCTTCACATATCTATACCACTGCCTTGTTACCTGGTTTCACATATCTCTACCACTGCCTTGTTACCTGGCTTCGCATATCTATACCACTGCCTTGTTCCCTGGCTTCGCATATCTATACCACTGCCTTGTTCCCTGGCTTCGCATATCTATACCACTGCCTTGTTACCTGGCTTCGCATATCTATACCACTGCCTTGTTACCTGTCTTCGCATATCTCTACCACTGCCTTGTTACCTGGCTTCACATATCTCTACCACTGCCTTGTTACCTGGCTTCACATATCTATACCACTGCCTTGTTCCCTGGCTTCGCATATCTATACCACTGCCTTGTTCCCTGGCTTCGCATATCTATACCACTGCCTTGTTACCTGGCTTCGCATATCTATACCACTGCCTTGTTACCTGGCTTCGCATATCTCTACCACTGCCTTGTTACCTGGCTTCGCATATCTATACCACTGCCTTGTTCCCTGGCTTCACATATCTATACCACTGCCTTGTTGCCTGGCTTCACATATCTCTACCACTGCCTTGCTCCCTGGCTTCACATATCTCTACCACTGCTTTGTTACCTGGTTGTACATTTCTATAGCACTGCCTTGTTACCTGGCTTCACATATCTCTACCACTGCCTTGATACCTGGCTTCACATATCTCTACCACTGCCTTGTTACCTGGCTTCACATATCTCTACCACTGCCTTGTTACCTGGTTTCACATATCTCTACCACTGCCTTGATACCTGGCTTCACATATCTCTACTACTGCCTTGTTACCTGGCTTCACATATCTATACCACTGCCTTGTTACCTGGCTTCACATATCTCTACCACTGCCTTGTTACCTGGCTTCACATATCTATACCACTGCCTTGTTACCTGGCTTAACATATCTATACTACTGCATGTTACCTGGCTTCACATATCTAAACCACTTCCTTGTTACCTGGCTTCACATATCAATAGTACCAGTCAAAGGTTGCATCCCGTAACTGGCAAGGTAAAAATCTGTCGTTCTGTCCCTGAATAAGGCAGTTAACCCCACTGTTCCTAGGCCGTCATTGTAAATAAGAATTTGTTCTTTTAACTGACTTGCCCTCGTTAAATAAAAGGTTAAAATAAAAGTTTAACCTGTTAGGGCTAGGGGGCAGTATTGACACGGCTGGATAAAAAACGTACCCGATTTAATCTGGTTACTACTCCTGCCCAGTAACTATATATATATGCATATAATTATTGGCTTTGGATAGAAAACACCCTAAAGATTCTAAAACTGTTTGAATGGTGTCTGTGAGTATAACAGAACTCATACGGCAGGCCAAAACCTGAGAAGATTTCAAGCAGGAAGTGGCCTGTCTGAGAAGTAGGGTTTCATCTTGGCTCTTTTTATTGAAGACTCAGGATCTGTGCAATAACGTGACACTTCCTACGTCTTCCATAGGCTCTCAGAGCCCGGGAAAAAGCTGAACGATATCGAGGCAGGCTCCGGCTGAAACACTTTATCGCTTTTGGCAAGTGGCCACTCAGAGTACTATGGGCTTAGGCGCGTGCCCGCTTCGACCGAATGTTTTCTTTTCCTTTGTCTGTTTACCTAAACGGAGATTCCCGGTCGGAATATTATCGCTTTTTTATGAGAAAAATGGCATAAAAATTGATTTTAAACAGCGGTTGACATGCTTCGAAGTACGGTAATGGAATATTTAGAATTTATTTGTCACGAATTGCGCCATGCTCGCCACCCTTATTTACCCTTTAGGATCGTGTCTAGAACGCACGAACAAAACGCCGCTGTTTGGATATAACGATGGATTATTTTGGACCAAACCAACATTTGTTATTGAAGTAGAAGTCCTGGGAGTGCATTCTGACGAAGACAACAAAGGTAATAACATTTTTCTTATAGTAAATCTGACTTTGATGAGTGCTAAACTTGCTGGGTGTCTAAATAGCTAGCCCTGTGATGCCGGGCTATCTACTGAGAATATTGCAAAATGTGCTTTCACCGAAAAGCTATTTTAAAATCGGACATATCGAGTGCATAGAGGAGTTCTGTATCTATAATTCTTAATATAATTGTTATGCTTTTTGTGAACGTTTATCGTGAGTAATTTAGTAAATTCACCGGCAGTGTTCGGTGGGAATGCTAGTCACATGCTAGTCACATGCTAATGTAAAAAGCTGGTTTTTGATATAAATATGAACTTGATTGAACAAAACATGCATGTATTGTATAACATAATGTCCTAGGGTTGTCATCTGATGAAGATCAACAAAGGTTAGTGCTACATTTAGCTGTGGTTTGGGTTTATGTGACATTATATGCTAGCTTGAAAAATGGGTGTCTGATTATTTCTGGCTGGGTACTCTGCTGACATAATCTAATGTTTTGCTTTCGTTGTAAAGCCTTTTTGAAATCGGACAGTGTGGTTAGATTAACGAGAGTCTTATCTTTAAAATGGTGTAAAATAGTCATATTTTTGAAAAATTGAAGTAATAGCAAATCTAAGGTATTTGAATAACGCGCCACAGGATTCAACTGGCTGTTGAGTAGGTGGGACGCAAACATCCCACCTAGCCCATAGAGGTTAAATAAAAACGCAGTGAAAGGAATCCAGGAACCGAAAATGATTTAGGTGGTCGTAGCTCTCAAGACATCTCTTAACAACGTCTTAACAACAGATCGGTTGTACCGAAGACAATAAAGTTGGTTTACAGATACATATTTACTTGTCTGAGGTAAGAGCCTTGGGAATATAGGACCCTTTATAATGAATTATAGGTGCTGGTCATAGAGGAGGCTGTGACATCCATCTTTCTACAACAACTGTAACGCTCTGGCCATAGAGAGGGGTTTTTAAGTTCTCTATTTTGGTTAGGCCAGGGTGTTACATGGGTGGGAGTTCTATGTTTATTTTTCTATGTTGGTTTGTTTCTTTGGTTTCGGCCGTGTATGGCTCTCAATCAGGAACAGCTGTAGTTTGTTGTTGCTGATTGGGAGTCATACATAGGCAGCCTGTGTTTCCTTTTGGGGGTTTTGTGGGTGATTCCTTTCAGTTGTACCTGACAGGACTGTCCGCTGTCGTTTTTTTGTTGTTTATTTGTATAGCGTTCTATTTTAGGTTTATTAAAATCTTGAATATCAATACACATCCTCTGCCGCACCTTGGTCTCATTGCGACGACAGTCGTTACAACATTGTACGTGTCCATCACACCAGTTACCCAAAGCAGAGAAGAGCAATTGAGACTTGCGATTCAAGTTTCTAAATTGTTCGGTAATGTCCATCTTCTATATGTTATGAAGCTCATCTTTGTGTATAGTCAAGGTCTCAGAACCAACGACTGTTAGTCCCCTTCACCAGTTGCCTGTCTGATAGTTCACAACCAGTCTGCAAGTTCAAGGCCCGACCCAGTGAGTCCACACACTGACTTAAACATGGAGTTAAGTTCACAGTAAGTCTGTGTCCCGAATATTCCCTATATCAGAATCAGCATATCTACAGACCCTGGGTGCCAAGGCCAAAGGGAAAAGGGTGGCCCTGGTCAGAGGCCGGGAAGGGTGCAGGCCCTGGCCGTGCCTGGGATAGGGTGCAGGCCCGGCCAATGGGACGGGGCAGGCCCGGTCCGTAGGCCGGGGGGGGGCCGGTCCGGTGCCAGGGACTAGGGTGCAGGCCCTGGCCGTGCCTATATAGGGAAGGGGTAGGCCCGGCGGTGCCGGGGGGGAGGCCCTGGTCAACAATAGTGCTCTATATAGGGAATAGGGTGTAGGTCCTGGTCAACAATAGTGCACTATATAGGGAATAGGGTGCAGGCCCTGGTCAACAGTAGTGCTCTATATAGGGAATAGGGTGCCATTTGGGACGCAAGTCTAAGACTTGATAACAGTGTCCTACACTTTTCCGTAGGTCCTGGTTGGAGACGATGATAACGTTGGGTGGGTCCCCGACCGCTGTTGCCGCTCCTCCGATGTTGGTGAAGATCACCTCGGCAATCAGGACGTGTCTGGGGTCAAGGTTGAGGACCTCACATAATCTACAGGAACAAGAAGGGGGGGTGGGGGGGAAAGAAAGAGAGAAAAAAATTTAAATTTAGATAGCACAAACAATATTGTGATTACAGCCTATATTTACAACCTATTTTGTTTTCCCTTTCGTACTTCGTACTACTTGCACATTGTTACAACGCTGTACATAATCAATAATATATTACATTTGAAATGTCGATATTCTATTAAAAACTTTTGTGAGTGTAATGTTCTTTTAACACTGCTGCTACTCGCTGTTTGTTTCTTACCTATGCATAGTCACGTCGCCCCCACCTACACGTGCAGATTACCTCAACTAACTTGTACCCCTCCACATTGACTCTGTACCGGTACCCCCTGTATATAGCCTCCACATTGACTCTGTACCGGTAACCCCTGTATATAGCCTCCACATTGACTCTGTACCGGTACCCCCTGTATATAGCCTCCACATTGACTCTGTACCGGTACCCCCTGTATATAGCCTCCACATTGACTCTGTACCGGTACCCCCTGTATATAGCCGCAACACTGACTCTGTACCGGTACCCTCTGTATATAGCCTCCACATTGACTCTGTACCGGTACCCCCTGTATATAGCCTCCACATTGACTCTGTACCGGTACCCCCTGTCTATAGCCTCCACATATACTCTGTACCGGTAGGCCCTGTATATAGCCTCCACATTGACTCTGTACCGGTACCCTCTGTATAAAGCCCCAACACTGACTCTGTACCAGTACCCCCTGTATATAGTCTCCACATTGACTCTGTACCGGTGCCCCCTGTATATAGCCTCCACATTGACTCTGTACCGGTACCCCTTGTATATAGCCCCAACACTGACTCTGTACCGGTACCCTCTGTATAAAGCCCCAACACTGACTCTGTACCAGTACCCCCTGTATATAGTCTCCACATTGACTCTGTACCGGTGCCCCCTGTATATAGCCTCCACATTGACTCTGTACCGGTACCCCCTGTATATAGCCCCAACACTGACTCTGTACCGGTACCCTCTGTATATAGCCTCCACATTGACTCTGTACCGGTACCCCCTGTATATAGCCTCCACATATACTCTGTACCGGTACCCCCTGTATATAGTCTCCACATTGACTCTGTACCGGTACCCCCTGTATAAAGCCCCAACACTGACTCTGTACCGGTACCCCCTGTATATAGTCTCCACATTGACTCTGTACCGGTACCCCCTGTATATAGCCTCCACATTGACTCTGTACTGGTACCCCCTGTATGTAGCTGTCACGTTCTGACCAGTATGAGGGTTATTTTGTTAGTGTAGGCTGGTCAGGACGTGGCAGAGGGTATTTGGTTTATTTGGTTCGGGGTGTGTGTATTATGTAGATGGTAGTTGATTTATGTATTCCGGGGTTTTTGGTCACTGCTCTGTTAGTCTATGTTCTTTCTAGTTGGTCTGTTTCTATGTTTAGATAATTGGGGTGTGGACTCTCAATTGAAGGCAGGTGTTGTCTAGTTGCCTTTGATTGAGAGTCCTATATATTAGGGTGTGTTGGTGTTTGTAATTTGTGGGAGGTTGTTTCTTGAATTGCTGTTGTTTGCCTTTAAGTCTGTATTCGTCGTCCATCGTTTTGTTTTGTTTGGTATAAGTGTTTTCATTAAAAAGTGAATTATGAGCACTCAATCCGCTGCGCCTTGGTCCATTCCTGACGACCGCCGTTACAATAGCCTCCACATTGACTCTGTACTGGTACCCCTGTGTATAGCCTCCATATTGACTCTGTACCGGTACCCCCTGTATATAGCCTCCACATTGACTCTGTACCGGTACCCCCTGTATATAGCCTCCACATTGATTCTGTACCGGTACCCCCTGTATATAGCCTCCACATTGACTCTGTACCGGTACCCCCTGTATATAGCCTCCACATTGACTCTGTAACAGTAGCCCCTGTATATAGTCTCCACATTGACTCTGTACCGGTACCCCCTGTATATAGCCTCTACATTGACTCTGTACCGGTTCCCTGTATATAGCCTCCACATTGACTCTGTACCGGCAGCCCCTGTATATAGCCTCCACATTGACTCTGTACCGGTACCCCCTGTATATATCCTCCACATTGACTCTGTACCGATACCCCCTGTATATAGCCTCCACATTGACTCTGTACCGGTACCCCCTGTATATTGACTCGGTACCGGTACCCCTCCTGTATATAGCCTCCACATTGACTCTGTACCGGTATCCCCTGAATATATCCTCCACATTGACTCTGTACCGATACCCCCTGTATATAGCCTCCACATTGACTCTGTACCGGTACCCCCTGTATATAGCCTCCACATTGACTCTGTACTGGTAACCCCTGTATATAGCCTCCACATTGACTCTGTACCGGTACCCCCTGTATATAGCCTCCACATTGACTCTGTACTGGTACCCCCCCTTGTATATAGCCTCCACATTGACTCTGTACCGGTACCCCTTGTATATAGCCTCCACATTGACTCTGTACCGGTACCCCCTGTATATAGCCTCCACACTGACTCGGTACCGGTACCCCCTGTACATAGCCTCCACATTGACTCTGTACCGGTACCCCCTGTATAAAGCCTCCACATTGACTCTGTACCGTAACACCCTGTATATAGCCTCCACATTGACTCTGTACCGGTACCCCCTGTATATAGCCCCAACACTGACTCTGTACCGGTAACCCCTGTATATAGCCTCCACATTGACTCTGTATCAAATCAATCAAATCAATCAATCAAATTTATTTTTATATAGCCCTTCGTACATCAGCTGATATCTCAAAGTGCTGTACAGAAACCCAGCCTAAAACCCCCAAACAGCAAGCAATGCATGTGAAAGAAGCACGGTGGCTAGGAAAACTCCCTAGGAAAAACTCCCTAGAAAGGCCAAAAACCTAGGAAGAAACCTAGAGAGGAACCAGGCTATGAGGGGTGGCCAGTCCTCTTCTGGCTGTGCAGGGTGGATATTATAACAGAACATGGTCAAGATGTTAAAATGTTAAAATGTTCATAAATGACCGGCATGGTGAAATAATAATAATCATAGTAGTTGTCGAGGGTGCAACAAGCACGTCCGGTGAACAGGTCAGGGTTCCATAGCCGCAGGCAGAACAGTTGAAACTGGAGCAGCAGCACGGCCAGGTGGACTGGGGACAGCAAGGAGTCATCATACCAGGTAGTCCTGAGGCATGGTCCTAGGGCTCAGGTCCTCCGAGAGAAAGACAGAAAGAGAGAATTAGAGAGAGCATATTTAAATTCACACAGGACACCGGATAAGACAAGAGAAATACTCCAGATGTAACAGACTGACCCTAGCCCCCCGACACATAAACTACTGCAGCATAAATACTGGAGGCTGAGACAGGAGGGATCGGAAGACACTGTGGCCCCATCCGATGATACCCCCGGACAGGGCCAAACAGGCAGGATATAACCCCACCCACTTTGCCAAAGCACAGCCCCCACACCACTAGAGGGATGTCTCCAACCACCAACTTACCGTCCTAAGACAAGACCGAGTATAGCCCACAACGATCTCCGCCATGGCACAACCCAAGGGGGGGCGCCAACCCAGACAGGAAGACCACGTCAGTGACTCAACCCACTCAAGTGACGCACCCCTCCCATGGACGGCATGGAAGAACACCAGTAAGCCAGTGACTCAGCCCCTGTAAAAGGGTTAGAGGCAGAGAATCCCAGTGGAAAGAGGGGAACCGGCAAGGCAGAGACAGCAAGGGCGGTTCGTTGCTCCAGCCTTTCCGTTCACCTTCACACTCCTGGGCCAGACTATAGTTAATCATAGGACCTACTGAAGAGATACGTCTTCAGTAAAGACTTAAAGGTTGAGACTGAGTCTGCGTCTCTCACATTGGTAGGCAGACCATTCCATAAAAATGGAGCTCTATAGGAGAAAGCCCTACCTCCAGCCGTTTGCTTAGAAATTCTAGGGACAATTAGGAGGCCTGCGTCTTGTGAACGTAGCGTACGTGTAGGTATGTACGGCAGGACCAAATCGGAAAGATAGGTAGGAGCAAGCCCATGTAATGCTTTGTAGGTTAGCAGTAAAACCTTGAAATCAGCCCTTGCCTTAACAGGAAGCCAGTGTAGGGAGGCTAGCACTGGAGTAATATGATCAAATTTTTTGGTTCTAGTCAGGATTCTAGCAGCCGTATTTAGCACTAACTGAAGTTTATTTAGTGCTTTATCCGGGTAGCCGGAAAGTAGAGCATTGCAGTAGTCCAGCCTAGAAGTAACAAAAGCATGGATTAATTTTTCTGCGTCATTTTTGGACAGAAAGTTTCAGATTTTTGCAATGTTACGTAGATGGAAAAAAGCTGTCCTTGAAACAGTCTTGATATGTTCTTCAAAAGAGAGATCAGGGTCCAGAGTAACGCCGAGGTCCTTCACAGTTTTATTTGAGACGACTGTACAACCATCCAGATTAATTGTCAGATTCAACAGAAGATCTCTTTGTTTCTTGGGACCTAGATCAAGCATCTCTGTTTTGTCCGAGTTTAAAAGTAGAAAGTTTGCAGCCATCCACTTCTTTATGTCTGAAACACAGGCTTCTAGCGAGGGCAATTTTGGGGCTTCACCATGTTTCATTGAAATGTACAGCTGTGTGTCGTCCGCATAGCAGTGAAATTTAACATTATGTTTTCGAATGACATCCCCAAGAGGTAAAATATATAGTGAAAACAATAGTGGTCCTAAAACGGAACCTTGAGGAACACTGAAATTTACAATTGATTTGTCAGAGGACAAACCATTCACAGAGACAAACTGATATCTTTCCGACAGATAAGATCTAAACCAGGCCAGAACTTGTCCATGTAGACTAATTTGGGTTTCCAATCTCTCCAAAAGAATGTGGTGATCGATGGTATCAAAAGCGGCACTAAGATCTAGGAGCACGAGGACAGATGCAGAGCCTCGGTCTGACGTCATTAAAAGGTCATTTACCACCTTCACAAGTGCAGTCTCAGTGCTATGATGGGGTCTAAAACCAGACTGAAGCGTTTCGTATACATTGTTTGTCTTCAGGAAGGCAGTGAGTTGCTGTGCAACAGCTTTTTCTAAAATTTTTGAGAGGAATGGAAGATTTGATATAGGCCGATAGTTTTTTATAATTTCTGGGTCAAGATTCGGCTTTTTCAAGAGAGGCTTTATTACTGCCACTTTTAGTGAGCTTGGTACACATCCGGTGGATAGAGAGCCGATTATTATGTTCAACATAGGAGGGCCAAGCACAGGAAGCAGCTCTTTCAGTAGTTTAGTTGGAATAGGGTCCAGTATGCAGCTTGAGGGTTTGGAGGCCATGATTATTTTCATCATTGTGTCAAGAGATATAGTACTAAAACACTTTAGTATCTCCCTTGATCCTAGATCCTGGCAGAGTTGTGTAGACTCAGGACAATGGAGCTTTGGAGGAATACCCAGATTTAAAGAGGAGTCTGTAATTTGCTTTCTAATGATCATGATCTTTTCCTCAAAGAAGTTCATAAATTTATTACTGCTGAAGTGAAAGCCATCCTCCATTTGCGAAGGCTGCTTTTTAGTTAGCTTTGCGACAGTATTAAAAAGAAATTTCGGATTGTTCTTATTTTCCTCAATTAAGTTGGAAAAATAGGATGATCGAGCAGCAGTTGTGGGCTCTTCGATACTGCACGGTACTGTCTTTCCAAGCTAGTCGGAAGACTTCCAGTTTGGTGTGGCGCCATTTCCGTTCCAATTTTCTGGAAGCTTGCTTCAGAGCTCGTGTATTTTCTGTATACCAGGGAGCTAGTTTCTTATGACAGATGTTTTTAGTTTTTAGGGGTGCAACTGCATCTAGGGTATTGCGCAAGGTTAAATTGAGTTCCTCGGTTAGGTGGTTAACTGATTTTTGTCCTCTGACGTCCTTGGGTAGGCAGAGGCAGTCTGGAAGGGCATCAAGGAATCTTTGGGTTGTCTGAGAATTTATAGCACGACTTTTAATGCTCCTTGGTTGGGGTCTGAGCAGATTATTTGTTGCAATTGCAAACGTAATAAAATGGTGGTCCGATAGTCCAGGATTATGAGGAAAAACATTAAGATCCACAACATTTATTCCATGGGACAAAGCTAGGTCCAGAGTATGACTGTGGCAGTGAGTAGGTCCAGAGACATGTTGGACAAAACCCACTGAGTCGATGATGGCTCCGAAAGCCTTTTGGAGTGGGTCTGTGGACTTTTCCATGTGAATGTTAAAGTCACCAAAAATTTGAATATTATCTGCTATGACTACAAGATCCGATAGGAATTCAGGGAACTCAGTGAGGAACACTGCATATGGCCCAGGAGGCCTGTAAACAGTAGCTATAAAAAGTGAGTGAGTAGGCTGCATAGATTTCATGACTAGAAGCTCAAAAGACGAAAACGTCATTGTTTTTGTTTTTGTAAATTGAAATTTGCTATCGTAAATGTTAGCAACACCTCCGCCTTTGCCGGATGCACGGGGGGTATGGTCACTAGTGTAACCAGGGGGTGAGGCCTCATTTAACACAGTAAATTCATCAGGCTTAAGCCATGTTTCAGTCAGGCCAATCACATCAAGATTATTATCAGTGATTAGTTCATTGACTATAACTGCCTTGGAAGTGAGGGATCTAACATTAAGTAACCTAATTTTGAGATGTGAGGTATCACAATCTCTTTCAATAATGGCAGGAATGGAGGAGGTCTTTATACTAGTGAGATTGCTAAAGCGAACACCGCCATTTTTAATTTTGCCCAACCTAGATCGAGGCACAGACACGGTCTCAATGGGGAAAGCTGAGCTGACTACGCTGACTGTGCTAGTGGCAGACTCCAATAAGCTGGCAGGCTGGCTAACAGCCTGCTGCCTGGCCTGCACCCTATTTCATTGTGGAGCTAGAGGAGTTAGAGCCCTGTCTATGTTCGTAGATAAGATGAGAGCACCCCTCCAGCTAGGATGGAGTCCGTCACTCCTCAACAGGCCAGGCTTGGTCTTGTTTGTGGGTGAGTCCCAGAAAGAGGGCCAATTATCTACAAATTCTATCTTTTGGGAGGGGCAGAAAACAGTTTTCAACCAGCGATTGAGTTGTGAGACTCTGCTGTAGAGCTCATCACTCCCCCTAACTGGGAGGGGGCCAGAGACAATTAATCGATGCCGACACATCTTTCTAGCTGATTTACACGCTGAAGCTATGTTGCGCTTGGTGACCTCTGACTGTTTCATCCTAACATCGTTGGTGCCGACGTGGATAACAATATCTCTATACTCTCTACACTCACCAGTTTTAGCTTTAGCCAGCACCGTCTTTAGATTACCCTTAACGTCGGTAGCCCTGTCCCCTGGTAAACAGTGTATGATCGCTGGATGATTAGTTTTAAGTCTAATACTGCGGGTAATGGAGTCGCCAATGACTAGGGTTTTCAATTTGTCAAAGCTAATGGTGGGAGCCGTCGGCGTCTCAGACCCCACAACGGGAGGAGTAGAGACCAGAGAATTCTCGGCCTCCGACTCCGACTCGGGGAGAACCGGTTGAACCGGTTGAAAGTTTCTGTCGGCTAAATAAGCGACACCGGTTGAGCATTCCTACAGCGTTTCCCTCCAGAAGCCATGAGAAAGTTGTCCGGATGCGGGGACCGTGCGAGGGGGTTTATACTATCGTTACTATCTGTACTTACTGGTGGCACAGACGCTGTTTCATCCTTTCCTACACTGAAATTACCCTTGCCTAACGATTGCGTCTTAAGCTGGGCTTGCAGCACAGCTATCCTTGCCGTAAGGCGATCGTTCTCCTGTATATTATAAGTACAACGACTGCAATTAGAAGGCATCATGTTAATGTTACTTAGCTTCGGCTGTTTGAAGTCCTGACGAACCATGTCCAGATAAAACCTCCGGGGTGAAAAAGTTGAATGAAAAAAGTTGAGTGAGGGAAAAAGTAAAAATATACGGTAATGAAAAAGTAAAAAACCGTCAGGTAGCAAAGTAAGATCGGCAACAAAACGCACAGCAGCGTAAACAAGTCTGCAAGTTGTGGTCTGTACCGCTACCCCCTGTATATAACCTCCACACTGACTCTCTACCGGTACCAACCCTGTATATAGCCTCCACATTGACTCTGTACCGGTACCCCCTGTATATAGCCTCCACATTGACTCTGTACCGGTACCCCCAGTATATAGTCTCCACATTGACTCTGTACCAGTACCCCCTGTATATAGCCTCCACATTGACTCTGTACCGGTACCCCCCGTATATAGCCTCCACATTGACTCTGTACCGGTAACCCCTGTATATAGCCTCCACATTGACTCTGTACCGGTACCCCCTGTATATAGCCTCCACATTGACTCTGTACTGGTACACCCTGTATATAGCCTCCACATTGACTCTGTACCGGTACCCCTGTATATAGCCTCCACATTGACTCTGTACTGGTACCCCCTGTATATAGCCTCCACATTGACTCTGTACCGGTACCCCCTGTATATAGCCTCCACACTGACTCGGTACCGGTACCCCCTGTACATAGCCTCCACATTGACTCTGTACCGGTACCCCCTGTATAAAGCCTCCACATTGACTCTGTACCGTAACAACCCTGTATATAGCCTCCACATTGACTCTGTACCGGTACCCCCTGTATATAGCCCCAACACTGACTCTGTACCGGTACCCCCTGTATATAGCCTCCACATTGACTCTGTACCGGTACCCCCTGTATATAGCCCCAACACTGACTCTGTACCGGTACCCCCTGTATATAGCCTCCACATTGACTCTGTACCACTACCCCCTGTATATAGCCTCCACACTGACTCTCTACCGGTACCCCCTGTATATAGCCTCCACATTGACTCTGTACCGGTACCCACTGTATATAGCCTCCACATTGACTCTGTACCGGTAACCCCTGTATATAGTCTCCACATATACTCTGTACGAGTACCCCCTGTATATAGCCTCCACATTGACTCTGTACCGGTACCCCCCGTATATAGCCTCCACATTGACTCTGTACCGGTACCCCCTATATATAGCCTCCACATTGACTCTGTACCGGTACGCCCTATATATAGCCTCCACATTGACTCTGTACCGTAACACCCTGTATATAGCCTCCACATTGACTCTGTACCGGTACCCCCTGTATATAGCCCCAACACTGACTCTCTACAGGTACCCCCTGTATATAGCCTCCACATTGACACTGTACCGCTACCCCCTGTATATAGCCTCCACACTGACTCTGTACCAGTACCCCTGTATATACCCTCCACATTGACTCTGTACCGGTACCCCCTGTATATAGCCTCCACATTGACTCTGTACCGGTACCCCCTGTATATAGTCTCCACATTGACTCTGTACCAGTACCCCCTGTATATAGCCTCCACAT
>NC_138300.1:2275000-2292500 GCF_965601325.2 Salmo salar
TAGGTATTTAGTAAATAAATAATTAAACCCAATTTGGTATTGCTGATTCAACTTGTTAGCCAGGGTTCGTTAAGATAGCCAACAATTTACAACTTTCATTATGAGACTGAAAATAAGATAAGGGTTAATTACATTTACATGATTAGCTTAATCAGGTAATATTAATTACAGAGAAAGGATTTTATAGGTTAGCATGTCATATCACTTAATCCGGCATAGCCAAAGACACGACATATGGTGCCCCTGTGAGGAATCTAAAATAGGATGACGCTTTCATTTTGATTCAGCCTATATAAAATTGAAAAGCAGATTACATAATATACCAAGTTTATTATATACATTATGGGAATTGTAGACTGGAATTATTGGTGCGTGTGTGCTCTGGAGAATCGCCTCCGTGTTGTGCTCTGAGGTAGTCAGTGGGGAGCTTAAACTATACAGTTCTGTATGAGGGCTGATAAAGCTATCTGAGAAATAGCGCGTTTGGCCAAACGCTGGGCTATTTCTGCCTCGCGCGTTTCAGACGCGTGTTGGCTAGGTCATTATTAATTTCTCGAGCGAGGACAAAGAGCCAGCCAATTGAAATTTAGGAGAGATTAGCTTGACCAGCGATAAGTATCTCTCTGTCTCTCTCGCGTTTCGATGCGAGTAGACCACGGTGCATTTCGTTGTTTGCCGCGAGTTCCGGTTAAAACATCATCAAATATCGCCGAAAAGGGTTTGAACATAATACGTTATAAGTAAAACCTTTCCCTTGCCAAGGGAATCCTATGTTGAGCATTTTTCAGGCATAAAGTAGCATTAGCTTGCTCGAGATGCTAAGCTAACAAAAGGGAAAACAGCCATTTTGTTTTTTGCCACATTGTAATTCATCCGACTTGCGGAACGAAAGTCCCGCCCTGGGTACTTCCGTTTGATTTCAGCGTGTGCCAGCAGGGACCTCTGAAGAGTCACCAGTACTTTCCTTCAAGAAGAATTAGTCAGGTGACACTCAAGTCGTTACTCGTGATATCCAGACGGATATCGATGTCTTATTCAATTGAACTAATAAGTGAAATTGCCAGATTTACATTCTCACGTGGATC
Organism: Salmo salar; assembly: GCF_965601325.2. Lineage (NCBI taxonomy): Eukaryota > Metazoa > Chordata > Actinopteri > Salmoniformes > Salmonidae > Salmo > Salmo salar. Next base: position 2,276,086 of record NC_138300.1, read on the forward strand.
TTTTAAATAATATCCAAATTGATGAGTTTTCTAAATGAGACATTGTAAACTTTTTTCCACATTAACCTAGATGAATAAACCTCTCAGGTTGATTAAAGTTTAAATCCCAAATAGCCTATACAGGTTTGATTTATCATTAAAATTGATCAATCAGTAAAATTTGGTTTTTGCAAAACCCATTCAGTAATCCAGTACTGACAGAAGTCCCGCCCCCGCAGGAATCCCATGTGGCTTCGGCCCAAGGAAGAAGTGCACCATAGTGGGCGGTGTTCCCAACATTTGAACTACTGTTTACACTTATGATATCCAATCAATGGAGATTGTATGGATTATCATCTCATTCAATTTAATAAGTTAAATTGTTGAACATACCTTAATGTTCTTGCAATCAAATGAGACACTTTTAAACTTCCCATATTAACCTGGATGAAGCAACCTCTCAGGTTAATTCAAGTTTAATACCCAGATAGCCTACCCAGGTATGATTAATCATTGGCATTGATTAATTAATTCAATTTGCTTTTGCAAATTCATTCACGTCCAACTTCCACATTACTGGTACAGTACTGATGGTTCATCAACATCTATGAATAGATTAAACTTGTCTTTGCAGCTTCCAATGAATTCCAAACCCAAACATTGAAAAAAAAAATAGGAAAGTTTTTCCTCTAAATTTTTCTAATAATGTGCAAGCTACCAAAGGAGGTGGTCACCACTCCTCTGCTAATTAGTGAACCTCCACCCATAAAAGGGTTGATCTCTGACCTCAGCAGCGATAACAACCCTAATTATGCCATTAGTGAAAAAACAGCCGAAATTGCGAACGCTCTCCAAAATCAACCATCAAACACAGGCTTTGTGACGGTTCTCTCCACTTTAGCACTTATGTATCGCCATCAAAGGTTGGCATTGGTCCAATACCACAGTGCACAGCTGAAGCACGTGCAAGACATGGCTAACATGAGGGCACAGGTGGAGAGAACTGAGCAACTATTGACAAAAGCATGAAATGAAAACATTCTGCTAGTTGAGGAACTGAATAAATCGGTAGGACAACTGGACCCCTTGAATACCAGTACCAATACCACAGTCAGTCCAGCAACACTCAGTAAGAGGATTAGTAACCTCACAAGTTAAATTGCTATTGATAATAGCGACATAGGAGTCACTCAGAGTGCAACACGGGGAAGGGAATCTCCATTGCACTCTTCCAATGGCACATGCCACTAATAAATACAACCCATTGACCTGAAAATTACCTGACTACATCAGACTCATTCTGAACAAGTTGTAATCTGCCAGGATACCTGGTTTTCTTCCCTTGAAATGCGCGATTGTGTAAGCATAAACGCACATGCACAACGGAACATCCAATTAGGATTTATGCTAGGATTACTTAAGGGTCCAAGCAAAATACCAGCCTTAGTAAAGTTGAACATTTACTTCTAGGCCTTTGACTCTACAGCACTCACCAGTTTTCTAACCAGAAGTCCGCAGGTCATCCCTGTAGACTGCCCAAAACTAGTGCCTTACAGCTGTAGACTTATCATATAGTTGTCAACTTAGGATAGTACCCTAAGCGCCACCCCGCAAATTAGGAAAGCCCTAAATATGACATTAGACAATGCCATGATAGGGTCATTTTGCCAAGACCATGGACGTAGATAGAATACAGTCCAATTAGATGATTAAGGTGGCATAACTATATTTTGTTTTGTTTATGCTTTCATTCATTTTGTTTCATTTTCTTCGGCACATAGAAAGTGATAAAGCCATAAACAACTCCCCCATACAACCATCAGTTAGTGCCACAACGCCGCTCATTTGGGAGGAAATGTAATGATATATTTCATGAGTGTGTGTGCGTTGTTAACGTCTGCCTAAGTTACTGCCCAGATATTCCAGTCTGGACGACCAGACGACGGGTCCGGAACGGCGATCCCAATCCGGACATCCGCTGCCGAGCCATGGAACGGACTTCTTCATTTGCAGAGACCCTACCCGGGTCGACCACCAGAGGGGGGACTGCAATAGCAACCACCAACTGGACATCTGCTGCCCAGCCTTGGAGCGGACTTCTTCATTTGCAGACACCCTACCCGGGTCGACCGCCAGATGGGGACCACAACGATGATCCACAACCAGGACAACCCACGTTCATTTTTATGTTGGTTTACAACATGCAGTTTAACCTGTTAGGGCTAGGGGGCAGTATTGACACGGCTGGATAAAAAACATACCCGATTTAATCTGGTTACCACTCCTACCCAGTAACTAGAATATGCATATACTTATTACATATGGATAGAAAACACCCTAAATTTTCTAAAACTGTTTGAATGGTGTCTGTGAGTATACAGAACTCAAATGGCAGGTCAAAACCTGAGAGATTCCTTTACAGGAAGTGGCCTGTCTGACCATTTCTTGAACTTCTTTTCCATCTCTATCATTTACTAAGGATCTCTGCTCTAACGTGACACTTCCCACGTCGTCCATAGGCGCTCAGAGCCCGGGAAAAAACAGAATGTCATCATTCCAGCCCCAGGCTGAAACACATTATCGCCTTTCTCAAGTGGCCGATCAAGGGACACTGGCTTATGCGCGTGACCCCGACCGCCCCCGCCTTTGGGATTTTTTCCTCTGTTTGCCGAAAAGGAGATTCCCTGTCGGAATATTATCGGTTTTCTACGAGAAAAATTTCGTAAAAATGTATTTTAAACAGCGGTTGACATGCTTCGAAGTACGGTAATGGAATATTTAGAATTTTATTGTCACGAATTGCGCCATGCGCGCGACACTTCTTTACTATTTCGGATAGTGTCTGGAAGGCACGAACAAAACGCCGCTATTCGGATATAACGATGGATTATTTTGGACCAAACCAACATTTGTTATTGAAGTAGCAGTCCTGGGTGTGCATTCTGACGAAGACAACAAAAGGTAATCAAACTTTTATAATAGTAAATATGATTATGGTGAGTGCTAAACTTGCCGGGTGTCTAAATAGCGAGCCCGTGATGCCTGGGCTATGTACTTAGAATATTGCAAAATGTGCTTTCACCAAAAAGCTATTTTAAAATCGGACATATCGAGTGCATAGAGGAGGTCTGTATCTATAATTCTTAAAATAATTGTTATGCTTTTTGTGAACGTTTATCGTGAGTAATTTAGTAAAATGTTAGCGAATTCCCCGGAAGTTTGCGGGGGGTATGCTAGTTCTGAACGTCACATGCTAATGTAAAAAGCTGGTTTTTGATATAAATATGAACTTGATTGAACAAAACATGCATGTATTGTATAACATAATGTCCTAGGGTTGTCATCTGATGAAGATCATCAAAGGTGAGTGCTGCATTTAGCTGTCTTCTGGGTTTTGGTGACATTATATGCTGGCTTGAAAAATGGGTGTCTGATTATTTCTGGCTTGGTACTCTGCTGACATAATCTAATGTTTTGCTTTCGTTGTAAAGCCTTTTTGAAATCGGACAGTGTGGTTAGATTAACGAGAGTCTTGTCTTTAAATAGCTGTAAAATAGTCATATGTTTGAGAAATTGAAGTAATAGGATTTTTAACGTTTTGAAAATCGCGCCACAGGCTGCCAGTGGCTGTTACGTAGGTGGGACGAATTCGTCCCGCCCAGCCCAGAGAGGCTAAGGGAAAAGGGGGGTGCAACTCAATAGGAAGGTGTTCATAATGTTCAACTCAATAGGAAGGTGTTCAACCCAATAGGAAGGTGTTCAACTCAATAGGAAAGTGTTCAACTCAATAGGAAGGTGTTCAACTCAATAGGAAGGTGTTCAACTCAATAGGAAGGTGTTCAACTCAATAGGAAGGTGTTCAACTCAATAGGAAGGTGTTCTAATGTTCAACCCAATAGGAAGGTGTTCATCTCAATAGGAAGGTGTTCATCTCAATAGGAAGGTATTCAACTCAATAGGAAGATGTTCAACTCAATAGGAAGGTGTTCATAATGCAAGCGTCCCACCTAGCCCATAGAGGTTAATCGCAAGATTGAACCCAACATGGGGGGACTGTCATGACGTTGGCCTGTGGGTAAGGTTTATGACCCCCCCCCCCCCATAAATACCTTTCTCCCTTCCCCTCTCTGACCCTACTGAAGGACTTGAATAGCCTGTGTTAAATATAGAGAGTCTGGGAACATCAAACAAATGGGGAAAAGGAACCATATTTTGGTAATAAAACCAGTTGGAAATATGCTTGGGAACGTAATGAGTGTGTATGTCAGTTCGGTTGTCATCTGAGACATTATGACTGATGACAGGACGACATAAACTGTACCTGGGAAAGTATACACCCTCTAGTTATCAGAGTCACATGGAAGTGTTATGCAATTGAAATGTTTGATATTGAAATTGTTTGTTAGGAGATTAAATGTAATTTTAGCTTCCAAATGAGAGAATTGGGTTTTCATAAGTAAAGTGCCCTGCTTGATCAGTGGCCCACCCCTGTGAAGAGACAGGGGTTATAAACGATGAAACACATCCTTCCCCCTCTCCACTATATAAGCCTTTGACGAAAAGATAACCACGTGGTTCCAGTACGTGAGGTCTGCAGCCTCTACGTTAGAAGGACACACGTCAAGTACAGAACTAAGCCAACCTCGGCGTGAGCTTTGGTGGCGAATGGTATGAACTTTGAGCTTATTCACTACAGAAGTGATACTTCCTAGCCGTTGAGTTAGCAGCGGCCGCTGTAGACGGGGGCTAGGAAAGGACGGACGACGGATCCAGTCTAACAGACGGACGAAGATACCACCACGTATCCAATTTACCACCAGAGACATTCTTCCGAGGATAGGAAGATCTGTTGGCCAACCCGGCCAGCATCTACGACCAATATACCGAAGCGCAGCTCAGAGTAAATATTTATTGCATTTTCCTTTTCCAAATGGGCGGTAATTTAGTAATGCATAAGATAATGTATTTACGTTAGCATAGCTGCTGTTTCTTCGTTCCTAAGTCTTCCCGCTCTTTTATTCAAGCCCAACCCCCTTTCCTTTGTGTAACCAGCTTTCATACAGGTTCCGTCTACCAGGGATGTTTTCTGTATGATATCATTTGTATTCTGTATGATTAGTTTAGGTATTTAGTAAATAAATAATTAAACCCAATTTGGTATTGCTGATTCAACTTGTTAGCCAGGGTTCGTGAAGATAGCCAAGAATTTACAACTTTCATTATGAGACTGAAAATAAGATAAGGGTTAATATTGACTGCTACCGATGTAAAGTATTACTAAGTATTTTAAGAGTTTATTCGGAAGATAACGGCTCTATAAACGTTCTTCCGTGGTGCCCCGACTTTCTAGTTAATTACATTTACATGATTAGCTTAATCAGGTAATATTAATTACAGAGAAAAGATTTTATAGGTTAGCATGTCATATCACTTAATCCGGCATAGCCAAAGACACGACAACACTGTACCTGATGGTAACAGCTATGGGTTTACACTGTACCTGATGGTGACAGCTGTACCCGATGGTGACAGCTGTACCCGATGGTGACAGATGTACCCGATGGTGACAGATGTACCCGATGGTGACAGATGTACCCGATGGTAACAGCTGTACCCGATGGTAACAGCTGTACCCGATGGTAACAGCTGTAGCTGATGGTAACAGCTATGGGTTTACACTGTACCTGATGGTGACAGCTATGGGTTTACCCTTTACCCGATGATAACAGCTGTACCCGATGGTAACAGCTGTACCCGATGGTAACAGCTGTACCTGATGGTAACAGCTGTACCTGATGGTTATTACACTGTACCTGATGGAAACAGCTGTACCTGATGGTTATTACACTGTACCTGATGGTAACAGCTGTACCTGATGGTAACAGCTGTACCTGATGGTTATTACACTGTACCTGATGGTACAGCTGTACCTGATGGTTATTACACTGTACCTGATGGTAACAGCTGTACCTGATGGTAACAGCTGTACCTGATGGTTATTACAATGTACCTGATGGTGAAAGCTGTACCTGATGGTAACAGCTGTACCTGATGGTTATTACACTGTACCTGATGGTAACAGCTGTACCCGATGGTAACAGCTGCAGCTGATGGTAACAGCTGTACCTGTTGGTTATAACACTGTACCTGATGGTAACAGCTGTACCTGATGCTAACAGCTGTACCCGATGCTAACAGCTGTACCCGATGCTAACAGCTGTACCCGATGGTAACAGCTGTACCTGATGGTTATAACACTGTACCTGATGATAACAGCTGTACCTGATGGTAACAGCTGTACCCGATGGTAACAGCTATGGGTTTACACTGTACCTGATGGTAACAGCTGTAGCTGATGGTAACAGCTGTAGCTGATGGTTATAACACTGTACCTGATGGTTATTACGCTGTAGCTGATGGTAACAGCTGTACCGGATGGTAACAGCTGTACCCGATGGTAACAGCTGTACCCGATGGTAACAGCTATGGGTTTACACTGTACCCGATGGTAACAGCTATGGGTTTACACTGTACCTGATGGTAACAGCTGTACCTGATGGTAACAGCTATGGGTTTACACTGTACCTGATGGTAACAGCTGTACCTGATGGTAACAGCTATGGGTTTACACTGTACCTGATGGTAACAGCTATGGGTTTACACTGTACCTGATGGTAACAGCTGTACCTGATGGTAACAGCTGTACCTGATGGTTATTACACTGTACCTGATGGTAACAGCTGTACCTGATGGTTATTACACTGTACTTGATGGTTATTACACTGTCCCTGATGGTAACAGCTGTCCCTGATGGTAACAGCTGTCCCTGATGGTAACAGCTGTACCCGATGGTAACAGCTGTACCTGATGGTAACAGCTGTACCTGATGGCTACTACACTGTACCTGATGGTAACAGGAGTGAAGAGCATCATAGTAGTGACATTGTCCAGGAAGGCAGACAAGATGGCTGCTATGAGACACAGGATGATGATCATGGGCCAGACCTTTCCTCTGGACAGCTGGTAGGCCTGGAGGGGGGAGAGGAGACATGTTAAAGATTCACTAAATATTATTACACCGAAAATATCCACTAAATATGATTTAACCTAAAATATTCACTACATGAGGGTGGAGTGAGGATGAGGGTGGAGTGAGGATGAGGGGATGAGGGTAGAGAGAGGATGAGAGTGGAGAGAGGATGAGAGTGGAGAGAGGATGTGACTGGGATAATACCACAGAGCCTGCATACCAATTGGCACCTGCTTCCTGATATAGTGCATTGCGTTTGACCCACTGGGTTCTGGTCAAAAGCAACGCAATATATAGGAAATAGGAAGTCATTTATGACAGGGCTGTGAGACCTCTCTACCTCTCTACCTCCCTCTGATCTCAGACCTCTCTACCTCACCCTGATCTCAGATCTCTCTACCTCACCCTGATCTCAGACCTCTCTACCTCACCCTGATCTCAGACCTCTCTACCTCACCCTGATCTCAGACCTCTCTACCTCTCCCTGATCTCAGACCTCTCTACCTCTCCCTGATCTCAGACCTCTCTACCTCACCCTGATCTCAGACCTCTCTACCTCACCCTGATCTCAGACCTCTCTACCTCTCCCTGATCTCAGACCTCTCTACCTTCCTCTGATCTCAGACCTCTCTACCTTCCTCTGATCTCAGACCTCTATACCTCTCCCTGATCTCAGACCTCTCTACCTCTCCCTGATCTCAGACCTCTCTACCTCTCCCTGATCTCAGACCTCTCTACCTCCTCCTGATCTCAGACCTCTCTACTTCACCCTGATTTCAGACCTCTCTACCTTCCTCTGATCTCAGACCTCTCTACCTTCCCCTGATCTCAGACCTCTCTACCTCTCCCTGATCTCAGACCTCTCTACCTCTCCCTGATCTCAGACCTCTCTACCTCTCCCTGATCTCAGACCTCTCTACCTCCCCCTGATCTCAGACCTCTCTACCTTCCTCTGATCTCAGACCTCTCTACCTTCCTCTGATCTCAGACCTCTCTACCTTCCTCTGATCTCAGACCTCTCTACCTCTCCCTGATCTCAGACCTCTCTACCTCTCCCTGATCTCAGACCTCTCTACCTCTCCCTGATCTCAGACCTCTCTACCTCCCCCTGATCTCAGACCTCTCTACCTTCCTCTGATCTCAGACCTCTCTACCTCCCTCTGATCTCAGACCTCTCTACCTTCCTCTGATCTCAGACCTCTCTTCCTCCCTCTGATCTCAGACCTCTCTACATTTCTTCCTCTTGGGAGCAGTTTCCTGTCTTTTAACATAAGACAAAATATGAATTTCAAGACTTTCCATAGCTGGATGACCCATTCTACATGATTTCTATCTATTTTAGTGTGCCACCGTAACGTGGCTTGTTATGTTTCCATGTGTATTAAATGTTTATGTATTCTAATTGGTTGGTTCAAGTCAGATGTCATTAAGATATAATGTCATTGGCTATGTTTCCAGATAGGGCGGGAGATGGCGAACGTAAATGATTCCCAGTCTGATCATTCTGTGCCGGCGGTATGTCCTGTTTTAACACTGTCACTGTGTACATTAATAACGGGTCTCTAAATATGTACGGTGTCCTGTTAGACACTATGAGCCAGTTTAATAATGCATTTATTTATTAGACACTGCTAAAAGAGAGTACGATTACATCTGTTACACCAGGAAGAATTTTGCATCGTCTAATTTTACTTCACAACGTTATAAGGGGCCTCAGTATCCAACCATACATTATAGAAAAAATCATTTTAACACATCCTGTCTGCCGGTACATTTAGAGTCATTCAGGACAGTGGTTAGACCTACTGGAAGGCAACATTTAGAGTCATTCAGGACAGTGGTTAGACCTACTGGAAGGCAACATTTAGAGTCATTCAGGACAGTGGTTAGACCTACTGGAAGGCAACATTTACAGTCATTCAGGACAGTGGTTAGACTTACTGGAAGGGAACATTTAGAGTCACTCAGGACAGTGATTAGACCTACTGGAAGGCAACATTTAGAGTCATTCAGGACAGTGGTTAGACCTACTGGAAGGTAACATTTAGAGTCATTCAGGACAGTGGTTAGACCTACTGGAAGGTTAGAGTCATTCAGGACAGTGGTTAGACCTACTGGAAGGTAACATTTAGAGTCATTCAGGACAGTGGTTAGACCTACTGGAAGGCAACATTTAGAGTCATTAAGGACAGTGGTTAGACCTACTGGAAGGCAACATTTAGAGTCATTAAGGACAGTGGTTAGACCTACTGGAAGGTAACATTTAGAGTCACTCAGGACAGTGTCACTGTTGACCAACCTTCACAGCACAGTAGTCAAAGAAGCCAGTTGACCAACTCACCTTCACAGCACAGTAGTCAAAGAAGCCAGTCTCTGAGAAGATGGCAACTAGAATCATCTGTAAGGGAAAGAGGAAACCTGTTATAATACAGAGAACTAGAATCATCTGTAATCCTAATACAGAGAACTAGAACATCTGTACTCATAATACAGAGAACTAGAACCACCTGTAATCCTAATACAGAGAACTAGAATCATCTGTAATCCTAATACAGAGAACTAGAACATCTGTACTCATAATACAGAGAACTAGAACCATCTGTAATCATAATACAGAGAACTAGAACCATCTGTAATCCTAATACAGAGAACTAGAACCATCTGTAATCATAATACAGAGAACTAGAACCATATGTAATCCTAATACAGAGAACTAGAACCATTTGTAATCGTTATACAGAGAACTAGAACCATCTTTAATCGTAATACAGAGAACTAGAACCATATGTAATTGTAATACAGAGAACTAGAACCATCTGTAATCCTAATACAGAGAACTAGAACCATCTGTAATAATAATACAGAGAACTAGAACCATCTGTAATCATAATACAGAGAACTAGAACCATATGTAATCATAATACAGAGAACTAGAACCATCTGTAATCATAATACAGAGAACTAGAACCATCTGTAATCGTAATACAGAGAACTAGAACCATATGTAATCCTAATACAGAGAACTAGAACCATCTTTAATCGTAATACAGAGAACTAGAACATCTTTAATCGTAATACAGAGAACTAGAACCGTCTGTAATCCTAATACAGAGAACTAGAACCATCTGTAATCGTAATACAGAGAACTAGAACCATCTGTAATCATAATACAGAGAACTAGAACCATCTGTAATCGTAATACAGAGAACTAGAACCATATGTAATCCTAATACAGAGAACTAGAACCATCTATAATCATAATACAGAGAACTAGAACCATCTGTAATCATAATACAGAGAACTAGAACCATATGTAATTGTAATACAGAAAACTAGAACCATCTGTAAACCTAATACAGAGAACTAGAATAGGTCTGTAGTATAAAGTAGTGCACTATATAGGTAATAGGGTGCCATTTGAGACTCAGCCAAGGCGTGACTGACTTACCATGCCAAACAGAAGAGCCAGAGTCTCATAGTCGATCCACTCCACCACAGTGCTCAGACTGGGACGCTGTAAGACAGACAGAGAGAAACTAAATGATTCTGCTAGCCAATAGACAGAGGAACTAAATGATACCGCTAGCCAATAGACAGAGGAACTACATGATAGCTAGCCAATAGACAGAGGAACTAAATGATACCGCTAGCCAATAGACAGAGGAACTAAATGATACCGCTAGCCAATAGACAGAGGAACTAAATGATAGCTAGCCAATAGGCAGATGAACTAAATGATAGCTAGCCAATAGACAGAGGAACTAAATGATACCGCTAGCCAATAGACAGAGGAACTAAATGATAGCTAGCCAATAGGCAGATGAACTAAATGATAGCTAGCCAATAGACAGAGGAACTAAATGATACTGCTTGAAAATAGGCAGATGAACTAAATGATAGCTAGCCAATAGACAAAGGAACTAAATGATACTGCTAGCCAATAGACAGAGGAATTAATGATACCAATAGCCAATAGACAGAGGAACTAAATGATAGCTAGCCAATAGACAGAGTAACTAAATGATAACTAGCCAATAGACAGAGGAACTAAATGATACTGCTAGCCAATAGGCAGATGAACTAAATGATAGCTAGCCAATAGACAGAGGAACTAAATGATACCGCTAGCCAATAGACAGAGGAACTAAATGACAGCTAGCCAATAGACAGATTAACTAAATGATAGCTTGCCAATAGACAGAGGAACTAAATGTTACCGCTAGTCAATAGACAGAGGAACTAAATGATACCGCTAGCCAATAGACAGAGGAACTAAATGATAGCTAGCCAATAGACAGAGGAACTAAATGATACCAATAGCCAATAGACAGAGGAACTAAATGATACTGCTAGCCAATAGACAGAGGAACTAAATGATAGCTAGCCAATAGACAGAGGAACTAAATGATAGCTAGCCAATAGACAGAGGAACTAAATGATAGCTAGCCAATAGACAGAGGAACTAAATGATACCAATAGCCAATAGACAGAGGAACTAAATGATAGCTAGCCAATAGACAGAGGAACTAAATGATAACTAGCCAATAGACAGAGGAACTAAATGATAGCTAGCCGATAGACAGAGGCACTAAATGCTAGCTAGCCGATAGACAGAGGAACTAAATGCTTTGTCTGTTGATACACAGTATGTATCAGTAGAAAATATACCTCTGTTTACAGTCTGTCACTAACTAGAATATAACATTGATTATTAAGTTAACACAGTGAAAAAGAGGTAGTGAAGTCTTACATCTCCGATCATGGCCAGAGCAGCCAGGGCAGCCAGGGATCCCAACATGGCCGCCAGAGTACGGTGGACAATCTGACAACACAGAGAAAACAGTCAATTTGTTAGTTATCAAGATAATTCAATATCTGCCAACACAAAACAGTCCCCATGATTTAATTTCAGATAAAGTTTCAGAGCGAGCGTAATGTTCATTTCTGATTGTTTATTTCCCTTTTGTTTGTTGTCCATTATTATTGTCTAAGCCCTTTGAATTGAATTGAATTGAATTGCGATAGAGAGAGAGAGAGAGAGAGAGAGAGAGAGAGAGAGAGAGAGAGCAAGAGAGCGAGAGAGAGCGAGAGAGCGAGAGAGCGAGAGAGCGAGAGAGCGAGAGAGCGAGATAGCGAGAGAGCGAGAGAGCGAGAGAGAGCAAGAGAGAGAGAGCAAGAGAGAGAGCAAGAGAGAGAGAGCAAGAGAGAGAGAGCACGAGAGAGCAAGAGAGAGAGAGCACGAGAGAGCAAGAGAGAGAGAGCACGAGAGAGAGAGAGCACGAGAGAGAGCGAGAGAGAGCGAGAGAGAGCGGGATAGAGAGAGCGAGAGAGAGAGAGAACAAGAGAACAAGAGAGCAAGAGAGAGAGAGAGAGAGAGAGAGAGAGAGAGAGAGAGAGATCGAGAGGGTGAAAGAAGTGAAGTGGCCCCAGCTCTGGTGCCCAAACACTAGGCATGCCCTTGAGCTGTTGTCAGAGGACAGACTAGACTTCCCCAGCCACATCTTAATTCACACAGGCACAAATGACTTGAGGGCCCAGCAGGAAAGGGTGGCCACAGCACTCAAGGGAGTGATTGAAAAAGCTTCTTCCACTTTCCCCCAACGCACAAGTGGTTATCTCCACCCTGCTACCAAGAAAATACTTTCACCCTGCCACCATACAGCGGGTCAATGCAAGCATTTCCCAGGACTGTGCCCCAAAACCTAACGTCTACCTGGCCCACCACTCCACCTTGGACTTGAACAGCCTTTACGACCAGGTCCACCTCTACAAGGCAGCAATCCCAACTTTTGCCAGGACCCTGAAGGACGTCACCATCAACCGTAGCCCCAGCACCTCACACAGGAGCAACGGGCACCCAGCCCAGACCAGCGAGATACCTTCCCAGACCAGCGAGATACCTTCCCAGACCAGCGAGACCCCCTCCCAGACCAGCGAGACCCCCTCCCAGACCAGCGAGACACCCTCCCAGACCTGCGAAAGCCCCTCCCAGACCAGCGAGACCCCCTCCCAGACCAGCGAGACCCCCTCCCAGACCAGCGAGACACCCTCCCAGACCAGCGAGATACCCTGCGAGACACCCTCCCAGACCAGCGAGACCCCCTCCCAGACCCCATCCCAGACCAGCCAGACCCCCTCCCAGACCAGCGAGACACCCTCCCAGACCAGCGAGATACCCTCCCAGACCTGCGAGACACCCTCCCAGACCAGCGAGATACCCTCCCAGACCAGCGAGACACCCTCCCAGACCAGCGAGATACCCTCCCAGACCTGGGAGACACCCTCCCAGACCAGCGAGATACCCTCCCAGACTTGCGAGACACCCTCCCAGACCAGCGGGACCCCCTCCCAGACCCCCTCCCAGACCAGCGAGACCCCCTCCTGAAGGACCTGCACCGAGAGAACCCACAACAAGAGGACCTACACCCAGACCACAACATCACCATCCACACCAAGGCCAGCTAAAACCACCCCAAACAAACCCTGGCCACACCCCAACCAGCTAAGACCACCCCAAACAAACCCTGGCCACACCCCAACCAGCTAAGACCACCCCAAACAAACCCTGGCCACACCCTATAAAGGCCCTCCCATATCAGACCTATGCCCCTTCTGCCCACCCCATGCCCCCGTCCCTGGGGCAAGGACCTCAACATGACAGCAGGACATATGCCCAGGCTGTGAGCAGAGCAACAGGCCCAACCCCCACTATTACACCTGCCCAAGCCCCATCCTGCAACCTAAGAGGTATGTATCAGATGCTCAACATGCTCTGATCACACCTACTGTGATGGTCCGGGGCCTAAACCATACCAAAACAACACTATGGAACACAAAGCTTTTACTATATCATCCTGGAATATACAAGGTCTGAGGTCATCTGCCTTTGGCCTAAAGAGCAAGGAACCCAGACTTCATCAAAGAAATCAGAAATAAAGACATTGTCATCCTACAAGAAACCTGGTATAGAGGAGATAGACCCACTGGTTACCCTCTAGGTTACAGAGAGCTGGTAGTCCCATCCACCACACTACCAGGTGGGTGGTATAGAGGAGACGGACCCACTGGTTGTCCTCTAGGTTACAGAGAGCTGGTAGTCCCATCCACCACACTACCAGGTGGGTGGTACAGAGGAGACGGACCCACTGGTTGACCTCTAGGTTACAGACAGCTGGTAGTCCCATCCATCAAACGACCAGGTGGGTGGTATAGAGGAGACGGACCCACTAGTTGCCCTCTAGGTTACAGAGAGCTGGTAGTCCCATCCATCAAACTACCAGGTAAGAAACATGGTATAGAGGAGACGGACCCACTGGTTGCCCTCTAGGTTACAGAGAGCTGGTAGTTCCATCCACCAAACTACCAGGTGGGAGGTATAGAGAATACGGACCCACTGGTTGCCCTCTAGGTTACAGAGAGCTGGTAGTTCCATCCACCAAACTACCAGGTGGGTGGTATAGAGGAGACGGACCCACTGGTTGCCCTCCAGGTTACAGAGAGCTGGTAGTCCCATCCACCACACTACCAGGTGGGTGGTATAGAGGAGACGGACCCACTGGTTGCCCTCTAGGTTACAGAGAGCTGGTAGTCCCATCCACCAAACTACCAGGTGGGTGAAATAGAGGAGACGGACCCACCGGTTGCCCTCTAGGTTACAGAGAGCTGGTAGTCCCATCCACCAAACTACCAGGTGGGTGGTATAGAGGAGATGGACCCACTGGTTGCCCTCTAGGTTACAGAGAGCTGGTAGTCCCATCCACCACACTACCAGGTAAGAAACATGGTATAGAGGAGACGGACCCACTGCTTGCCCTCTAGGTTACAGAGAGCTGGTAGTCCCATCCACCAAACTACCAGGTGTGAAACAGGGAAGGGACTCAGGAGGTGTAATGGATATGCTAATTTGGTATAGAGCAGACCTAACCTACTCTATTAAATTCATCAAAACAGAAACATTTTGCATCTGGCTAGAAATTAATAAGGAAATGATCTCAACAGAGAAAAACATCCTCCTGTGTGCTACCTATATCCCCCCACTAGAATCCCCATACTTTAATGAAGACAGCTTCTCCATCCTACCTATATCCCCCCACTAGAATCCCCATACTTTAATGAAGACAGCTTCTCCATCCTACCTATATCCCCCCACTAGAATCCCCATACTTTAATGAAGACAGCTTCTCCATCCTACCTATATCCCCCCACTAGAATCCCCATACTATAATGAAGACAGCTTCTCCATCCTACCTATATCCCCCCACTAGAATCCCCATACTTTAATGAAGACAGCTTCTCCATCCTACCTATATCCCCCCCACTAGAATCCCCATACTTTAATGAAGACAGCTTCTCCATCCTACCTATATCCCCCCACTAGAATCCCCATACTTTAATGAAGACAGCTTCTCCATCCTACCTATATCCCCCCCACTAGAATCCCCATACTTTAATGAAGACAGCTTCGACCTTCCTACCTATATCCCCCCACTAGAATCTCCATACTTTAATGGAGACAGCTTCCTCATCCTACCTATATCCCCCCCACTAGAATTTCCATACTTAAATGAAGACAGCTTCTCCATCCTACCTATATCCCCCCCACTAGAATCCCCATACTTTAATGAAGACAGCTTCTCCATCCTACCTATATCCCCCCACTAGAATCTCCATACTTTAATGAAGACAGCTTCTCCATCCTACCTATATCCCCCCACTAGAATCCCCATACTTTAATGAAGACAGCTTCTCCATCCTACCTATATCCCCCACTAGAATCCCCATACTTTAACAATGACAGCTTCTCCATCTTAGAGGGAGAGCTCAACCATTTCCATGCCCAGGGACATGTACTAGTCTGTGGTGACCTAAATGCCAGAACTGGACAATAACCTGACACCCTCAGCACACAGGGGGACAAACACCTGCCTGCAGGTGGTAGCATTCCCTCCCCCATATGCCCCCCTAGACACAACTACGACAACATAACCAACAAAAACAGGTCACAACTCCTGCAACTCTGTTGCACGCTGGGTCTCTACATAGTCAATGGTAGGCTTCGAGGGGACTCCTACGGTAGGTACACCTATAGCTCATCTCTTGGCAGTAGTACTGTAGACTACTTTATCACTGACCTCAACCCAGAGTCTCTGAGAGCGTTCACAGTCAGCCCACTGACACCTCTATCAGATCACAGCAAGATCACAGGTCTACTTGAACAGAGCAATACTCAATCATGAAGCATCAAAGCCAAAGGAACTGAATAATATTAAGAAATGCTATAGATTGAAAGAAAGTAGTGTGGAAACCTGCCAACAACAAACCCAAACCCTTCTAGACAATTCCTTGACAAAATGTTTCACTGTAACAGTGAAGGTGTAAACTTGGCAGTAGAAAACCTAAACAGTAT
>NC_138300.1:2297500-2317500 GCF_965601325.2 Salmo salar
ACATAGGGAATAGGGTGCATTATAAAGGGAATAGGGTGCATTACATAGGGAATAGGGTGCATTACATAAGGAATAGGGTGCATTACATAGGGAATAGGGTGCATTACATAGGGATGAGGGTGCATTACAAAGGGAATAGGGTGCATTACATAGGGAATAGGGTGCATTACATAGGGATGAGGGTGCATTACATAGGGAATAGGGTCCATTACATAGGGATGAGGGTGCATTACATAGGGAATATGCTGCCATTTGATTTCATTTGGAGGTTAGGATAAGGTACATTTTTTATTTTATTATATTTAACCTTTAATGCATTCAGTTGTACAATTGACTAGGACTCCCCATTTCCCTTTATTTAACTAGGGCAAGTCAGTTTAAGAACAAATTCTTATTTACAATGACGGCCTACACGTAGCAGGTATACGTTTCCCAGTGTCCTCTGCTGTGATCCCTCCAATATTAAATAGGATCAGCGTAGAGGGGTGATCAGGCACCACTCTGCCCCGACCACTCAAACGCATCTTTATTTCATTATAATAAATGCTACGTCATTGAATACCATGGTCAATGTACAGTACCAGTCAAAAGTTTGGACACACCTACTCATTCAAGGGTTTTTCTTTATTTTTACTATTTTCTACATTGTAGAATAATAGTGAAGACATCAAAACTATGAAATAACACATATGGAATCATGTAGAGCATGGTGTTTGCAACACCAGGGTTGTGGGTTCGATTCCCACGGGGGGCCAGCACAGATAAAAAATGTATGAAATGTATGAAATTGTATGAAATGTATGCATTCACTACTGTAAGTCGCTCTGGATAAGAGCGTCTGCTAAATGACGTAAATGTAGTAACCAAAAAAAAGTGTTAAGCAAATCAAAATATATTTTAGATTTTAGATTATTCTAAGTAGCCACCCTTTGCCTTGATGACAGCTTTGCATTCTCTCAACCAACTTTAGGTCACATGGAATGCTTTTCCAACAGTCTTGAAGAAGTTCCATCATATGCTGAGCACTTGTTGGCTGCTTTTACTTCACTCTGCGGTCCAACTCATCCCAAACCATCTCATTTGGGTTGAGGTCAGGTGATTTTGGAGGCCAGGTCATCTGATGCAGCACTCCATCACTCTCCTTCTTGGTCAAATAGCCCTCACACAGCCTGGAGGTGTGCTGGGTCATTGTCCTGTTGAAAAACATGATGGTCCCACTAAGCGCAAACCGGATGGGATGGCTTATCGTTGCAGAATGCTGTGGTAGCAATGCTGGTTAAGTGTGCCTTGAATTCTAAATTAATCACAGTCATCCCACCTCCTCCTCCATGCTTCACGGTGGGATCCACACATTCGGAGATCATCCGTTCACCTACTCTGCGTCTCACAAAGACACTGCAGGTGGAACCAAAAATCTGACATTTTGACTCATCAGACTAAATGACAGATTTCCACCAGTCTAACGTCCATCGCTCGTGTTTCTTGGTCCAAGCAAGTCTCTTGTTATTGGTGTCCTAGTAGTGGTTTCTTTGCAGCAATTCGACCACGAAGGCCTGATTCACCCAGTCTCCTCTGATCAGTTGATGTTGAGATGTGTCTGTTACTTGAACTCTGTGAAGCATTTATTTGGGCTGCAATTTCTGAGGCTGGTAACTCTAACGAACCTGTCCTCTGCAGCAGAGGTAACTATGAGTCTTCCTTTCCTGTGGCGGTCCTCATGAGAGCCAGTTTCATCATAGCGCTTGATGGTTTTTGAAACTGCATTGAAGAAACTTTAAAAGTTCTTTAAATGTTCTGCATTGACTGACTTTCATGTGTTAGCGTAACGATGGACTGTCATTTCTCTTTGCTTATTTGAGCTGTTCTTGCCATAATATGAACTTGTTTTTTTTACTATATAGGGCTGTCTTCTGTATACCACCCCTACCTTGTCACAACACAACTGATAGCTCAAGTCTGGGTTCCCTTTGTAGTCCGTAATAGTTTTCAAGCCCTGCCACATCCGACGAGCGTCAGAGCCGGTGTAGTAGGATTCAATATTAGTCCTGTATTGATGCTTTGCCTGTTTGATGGTTCATCGGAGGGTGTAGTGGGATTTCTCACCTAGCTATCTAAATATACTAACTACTGTAATATGTGGTTGTCCCACCTAGCTATCTGAATATACTAACTATTGTGATATGTGGTTGTCCCACCTAGCTATCTGAATATACTAACTACTGTGATATGTGGTTGTCCCACCTAGCTATCTGAATATACTAACTACTGTAATATGTGGTTGTCCCACCTAGCTTTCTGAATATACTAACTACTGTAATATGTGGTTGTCCCACCTAGCTATCTGAATATACTAACTACTGTAATATGTGGTTGTCCCACCTAGCTATCTGAATATACTAACTACTGTAATATGTGGTCGTCCCACCTAGCTATCTGAAGATGAATGAACTAACTGTAAGTGGCTCTGGATAAGAGTATCTGCTAGATGAATGAACTAATGAATGAAGTGGCTCTAGATAAGAGTATCTGCTAGATGAATGAACTAATGAATGAAGTGGCTCTGGATAAGAGTATCTGCTAGATGAATGAACTAATGAATGAAGTGGCTCTGGATAAGAGTATCTGCTAGATGAATGAACTAATGAATGAAGTGGCTCTAGATAAGAGTATCTGCTAGACGAATGAACTAATGAATGAAGTGGCTCTGGATAAGAGTATCTGCTAGATGAATGAACTAATGAATGAAGTGGCTCTGGATAAGAGTATCTGCTAGATGAATGAACTAATGAATGAAGTGGCTCTAGATAAGAGTATCTGCTAGATGAATGAACTAATGAATGAAGTGGCTCTAGATAAGAGTATCTGCTAGATGAATGAACTAACTGTAAGTGGCTCTGGATAAGAGTATCTGCTAGATGAATGAACTAACTGTAAGTGGCTCTAGATAAGAGTATCTGCTAGATGAATGAACTAACTAAGTGGCTTTGGATAAGAGTATCTGCTAGATGAATGAACTAATGAATGAAGTGGCTCTGGATAAGAGTATCTGCTAGATAAATTAACTAACTGTAAGTGGCTCAGATAAAAGTATCTGCTAGATGAATGAACTAACTGTAAGTGGCTCTAGATAAGAGTATCTGCTAGATGAATGAACTAATGAATGAAGTGGCTCTAGATAAGAGTATCTGCTAGATAAATGAACTAACTGTAAGTGGCTCTAGATAAAAGTATCTGCTAGATGAATGAACTAACTGTAAGTGGCTCTAGATAAGAGTATCTGCTAGATGAATGAACTAACTGTAAGTGGCTCTAGATAAGAGTATCTGCTAGATGAATGAACTAACTGTAAGTGGCTCTAGATAAGAGTATCTGCTAGATGAATGAACTAACTGTAAGTGGCTCTAGATAAGAGTATCTGCTAGATGAATGAACTAACTGTAAGTAGCTCTAGATAAGAGTATCTGCTAGATGAATGAACTAACTAAGTGGCTCTGGATAAGAGTATCTGCTAGATGAATGAACTAATGAATGAAGTGGCTCTAGATAAGAGTATCTGCTAGATGAATGAACTAATGAATGAAGTGGCTCTAGATAAGAGTATCTGCTAGATAAATGAACTAACTGTAAGTGGCTCTAGATAAAAGTATCTGCTAGATGAATGAACTAACTGTAAGTGGCTCTAGATAAGAGTATCTGCTAGATGAATGAACTAACTGTAAGTGGCTCTAGATAAGAGTATCTGCTAGATGAATGAACTAACTGTAAGTGGCTCTAGATAAGAGTATCTGCTAGATGAATGAACTAACTGTAAGTGGCTCTAGATAAGAGTATCTGCTAGATGAATGAACTAACTGTAAGTAGCTCTAGATAAGAGTATCTGCTAGATGAATGAACTAACTAAGTGGCTCTGGATAAAAGTATCTGCTAGATGAATGAACTAATGAATGAAGTGGCTCTAGATAAGAGTATCTGCTAGATGAATGAACTAACTGTAAGTGGCTCTAGATAAGAGTATCTGCTAGATGAATGAACTAATGAATGAAGTGGCTCTCGATAAGAGTATCTGCTACATGAATGAACTAATGAATGAAGTGGCTCTAGATAAGAGTATCTGCTAGATGAATTAACTAACTGTAAGTAGCTCTAGATAAGAGTATCTGCTAGATGAATGAACTAATGAATGAAGTGGCTCTGGATAAGAGTATCAGCTAGATGAATGAACTAACTGCAAGTGGCTCTGGATAAGAGTATCTGCTAGATGAATGAACTAATGAATGAAGTGGCTCTAGATAAGAGTATCTGCTAGATGAATGAACTAATGAATGAAGTGGCTCTAGATAAGAGTATCTGCTAGATGAATGAACTAATGAATGAAGTGGCTCTAGATAAGAGTATCTGCTAGATGAATGAACTAACTAAGTGGCTCTAGATAAGAGTATCTGCTAGATGAATGAACTAACTGTAAGTGGCTCTGGATAAGAGTATCTGCTAGATGAACTAACTGTAAGTAGCTCTGGATAAGAGTATCTGCAAGATGAATGAACTAACTAAGTGGCTCTGGATAAGAGTATCTGCTAGATGAATGAACTAATGAATGAAGTGGCTCTGGATAAGAGTATGTGCTAGATGAATGAACTAACTAAGTAGCTCTAGATAAGAGTATCTGCTAGATGAATGAACTAACTGTAAGTGGCTCTAGATAAGAGTATATGTTAGATGAATGAACTAACTGTAAGTAGCTCTGAATATCTGCTAAATTATTAAAATGTATTATTAAAATGTACGTAGCATACTACGTTAGAGCAGGGCCCTATGGGGAACAAGATGTCACCTTTGTCTCTAAGCTTTAGATTAAAAAATATTCTCTAAATGACTGCTGTGAACCACAGAGAGAATGCCCCAGTACAGTAGTTTTGTTTTCCACTGAGGCATCTGACAGAACCTCTCCTTAAAAATAAGACTTGTGTTATTTAATACGAGTCACAATGGATTTAACTGCTAATGAGGCAACCGTACAATTAAAAACAATCTGAGGAGAGGAAAAATAGGTCTGGTGAATCTTTAGTGGACTATTCCGGGTGTTCTTTTGAAGGACATGTTGACGGTGATTGTCTGTACAGTAATGTTTGACGGTGACTGTCTGTATAGTAATGTTTGACGGTGACTGTCTGTATAGTAACGTTTGTCTGTATAGTAATGTTTGATGGTGATTGTCTGTATAGTAATGTTTGACGGTGACTGTCTGCATAGTAATGTTTGACGGTGATTGTCTGTACAGTAATGTTTGACGGTGACTGTTTGTATAGTAATGTTTGACGGTGACTGTCTGTACAGTAATGTTTGTCTGTATAGTAGTGTTTGTCTGTATAGTAATGTTTGACGGTGATTTCCTGTATACTAATGTTATACAGTGACTGTCTGTATAGTAATGTTTGACAGTGACTGTCTGTATAGTAATGTTTGACGGTGTTTGTCTGTATAGTAATGTTTGACGGTGTTTGTCTGTATAGTAATGTTTGATGGTGACTGTCTGCATAGTAATGTTTGACGGTGATTGTCTCTACAATAATGTTTGACGGTGATTGTCTGTATAGTAATGTTTGATGGTGATTGTCTGTATAGTAATATTTGACGGTGACTGTCTGTATAGTAATGTTTCACGGTAACTGTCTGTATAGTAATGTTTGTCTGTATAGTAATGTTTGACGGTTATTGTCTGTATAGTAATGTTTGATGGTGATTGTCTGTATAGTAATGTTTGACGGTGATTGTCTGTATAGTAATGTTTGTCTGTATAGTAATGTTTGACGGTGATTGTCTGTATAGTAACGTTTGACAGTGATTGTATGTATAGTAATGTTTTAACCTGGAGCTATTGTTCTGTTGAGAGCACTATCACTCCCTCACAGACACTCATCATGGTGGCTGTGGAAGCGTCCTAGCGTCCTAGTTGGCACTCTGTCTCCTAAATAGTGCACTATTTTTGACAAGAGTCGTTTTGTACCCTATGGGCTCTGGCCAAAAGTAGTGCACACTATATAGGGAATAAGGGGCCAATTGGGACTCAGACGATTACTGTGATTGAAGAGCACAGGACGATGAAGGACAAAGGACAAGAGAATACACATTCTGTCTCTGATTGACTTTATGCTTATGCAACATAACGGCAGAAAAGTAAATGGAATTTTCATTAAGACTCATTGAGCTTTTAGTGACATTAAACTCAGGTCATCGCGAAGGATGAGAAGGACTTTATTAGCAGTAATCCCCATTTCTTTCTAATATCAATTTGATTGGGATAATAATACCGGTATCTTAATGATATTATTAAGGGGCAAAAAGACATTGTATAATGACTGTGTTCATCTCAGGAAGAATAGGTTCTGTAGAGACACCATACAGTAGAGGAGAAGAGGATGATTCTCTGCAGAAGACATAGACACCTCAGTCAGAGAACTGCAGCTCTGGTATCTGAGATAGACACCTCCTGGTGGACAGTCAGAGAACTGCAGCTCTGGTATCTGAGAGACACCTCCTGGTGGACAGTCAGAGAACTGCAGCTCTGGTATCTGAGAGACACCTCCTGGTGGACAGTCAGAGAACTGCAGCTCTGGTATCTGAGATAGACACCTCCTGGTGGACAGTCAGAGAACTGCAGCTCTGGTGTCTGAGATAGACCCCTCCTAGTGGACATTCAGAGAAATGCTGCTCTGGAATGTGAGATAGACACCTCCTAGTGGACAGTCAGAGAACTGCTGCTCTGGTATCTGAGATAGACACCTCCTAGTGGACAGTCAGAGAACTGCAGCTCTGGTATCTGAGATAGACACCTCCTAGTGGACAGTCAGAGAACTGTTGCTCTGGTATCTGAGATAGATACCTCCTAGTGGACAGTCAGAACTGCTGCTCTGGTATCTGAGATAGACACCTCCTGGTGGACAGTCAGAGAACTGCAGCTCTGGTATCTGAGAGACACCTCCTGGTGGACAGTCAGAGAACTGCAGCTCTGGTGTCTGAGATAGACCCCTCCGAGTGGACATTCAGAGAAATGCTGCTCTGGAATGTGAGATAGACACCTCCTAGTGGACAGTCAGAGAACTGCTGCTCTGGTATCTGAGATAGACACCTCCTAGTGGACGTCAGAGAACTGCAGCGCTGGTATCTGAGATAGACACCTCCTAGTGGACAGTCAGAGAACTGTTGCTCTGGTATCTGAGATAGATACCTCCTAGTGGACAGTCAGAACTGCTGCTCTGGTATCTGAGATAGACACCTCCTGGTGGACAGTCAGAGAACTGCAGCTCTGGTATCTGAGAGACACCTCCTGGTGGACAGTCAGAGAACTGCAGCTCTGGTGTCTGAGATAGACCCCTCCTAGTGGACATTCAGAGAAATGCTGCTCTGGAATGTGAGATAGACACCTCCTAGTGGACAGTCAGAGAACTGTTGCTCTGGTATCTGAGATAGATACCTCCTAGTGGACAGTCAGAACTGCTGCTCTGGTATCTGAGATAGACACCTCCTAGTGGACAGTCAGAACTGCAGCTCTGGTATCTGAGATAGACACCTCCTAGTGGACAGTCAGAGAACTGCTGCTCTGGTATCTGAGATAGACACCTCCTTGTGGACAGTCAGAGAACTGCTGCTCTGGTATCTGAGATAGACACCTCCTAGTGGACAGTCAGAGAACTGCTGCTCTGGTATCTGAGATAGACACCTTCTAGTGGACAGTCAGAGAAGTGCTGCTCTGGTATCTGAGATAGACACCTCCTGGTGGACAGTCAGAGAACTGCAGCTCTGGTGTCTGAGATAGACCCCTCCTAGTGGACATTCAGAGAAATGCTGCTCTGGAATGTGAGATAGACACCTCCTAGTGGACAGTCAGAGAACTGCTGCTCTGGTATCTGAGATAGACACCTCCTAGTCGACAGTCAGAGAACTGCAGCTCTGGTGTCTGAGATAGACCCCTCCTAGTGGACATTCAGAGAAATGCTGCTCTGGAATGTGAGATAGACACCTCCTAGTGGACAGTCAGAGAACTGCTGCTCTGGTATCTGAGATAGACACCTCCTAGTCGACAGTCAGAGAACTGCAGCTCTGGTATCTGAGATAGACACCTCCTAGTGGACAGTCAGAGAACTGTTGCTCTGGTATCTGAGATAGATACCTCCTAGTGGACAGTCAGAACTGCTGCTCTGGTATCTGAGATAGACACCTCCTAGTGGACAGTCAGAGAACTGCTGCTCTGGTATCTGAGATAGACACCTCCTTGTGGACAGTCAGAGAACTGCTGCTCTGGTATCTGAGATAGACACCTCCTAGTGGACAGTCAGAGAACTGCTGCTCTGGTATCTGAGATAGACACCTCCTAGTGGACAGTCAGAGAACTGCTGCTCTGGTATCTGAGATAGACACCTCCTTGTGGACAGTCAGAGAACTGCTGCTCTGGTATCTGAGATAGACACCTCCTTGTGGACAATCAGAGAACTGCTGCTCTGGTATCTGAGATAGACACCTCCTAGTGGACATTCAGAGAACTGTTGCTCTGGTATCTGAGATAGACACCTCCTTGTGGACAGTCAGAGAACTGCAGCTCTGGTATCTGAGATAGACACCTCCTAGTGGACAGTCAGAGAACTGCTGCTCTGGTATCTGAGATAGACACCTCCTAGTGGACAGTCAGAGAACTGTTGCTCTGGTATCTGAGATAGACACCTCCTAGTGGACAGTCAGAGAACTGCTGCTCTGGTATCTGAGATAGACACCTCCTAGTGGACAGTCAGAGAACTGCTGCTCTGGTATCTGAGATAGACACCTCCTAGTGGACAGTCAGAGAACTGCTGCTCTGGTATCTGAGATAGACACCTAGTGGACAGTCAGAGAACTGCTGCTCTGGTATCTGAGATAGACACCTCCTAGTGGACAGTCAGAGAACTGCAGCTCTGGTATCTGAGATAGACACCTCCTAGTGGACAGTCAGAGAACCTACATGTGCTAATTAGAGTTGATTGATTTATGTTCTTCACATTTTTGTTTTGTATCTATTATCTTATTTTATTCCTATTTATTGTTGTTGTTTATACATGTTGTGTGTGGTGGCAATGGTTAAAAGAAATGGGAGAAGACTAGTATTTTGTTTTTGAATTCTTCATTGTACAGTATATAAAATTATATCACTATGTTGCCAAAAAAAAGTTCAAGACTGTTATTGTTTCCCTTCAATAGAATGCATTCAAAACTACTTTCTGCTCATGTCTGCTACTTTCTTAGGCTATACAAGTGCTAAAAAAAAAATATGTTTACACCTATGCAATACCTTTAGCAATAATAATAATAATAAACCTCTACTTTAGTAAAGAAAACAATTATAACAATTATGTATTATAATAAAAATGAGTGTTGTCCACTGATTAAATGCAGCCTTTCTGCATTGTGAGGAGGAGAAACCCCAGATATTCACAAAGTTCGTGATGAATGACAGGTTGTTTCTTCATGCAAAATAGATTTAGGGTTTCAAATTAAATTTAGCTGCTTTATTTTAGGGGTTTAGTGAAGGCGGGTCATTTTTTTACCCTTAGGACAAGGGGAGTATACAGAATGTTAAGACTACACAAGGGTTAAAGGACTTTAACTGAGGTCAATTTACGGTACGTTGTGGAATAGGAGTTGTAGATGACTCTTAAGTCAAATAAAATAGCCATCGCACATTGCAGTGTAAACTGATTGAAGATCACTGTGAGAATGAGGATTTAAATGGAGTGATAGGGAATGGCTTGGCTATAGCCATCGCACATTGCAGTGTAAACTGATTGAAGATCACTGTGAGAATGAGGATTTAATGGAGTGATAGGGAATGGCTTGGCTATTTCAACTGATATCAGAGGATGCTGTGAGAAGTCTGCTTACGAGTCCCAGCCAGTTGGCGCCAATAACACAAGTAATCCAGTGGAGAGGCAGGAGCTGTGGCAGGATGAAAGGAGGAAGCAGGAGCTCCTCAGCCCAGCAGTGAGGTGGGCCCAGCTCCAGAAAGGCACACACCACAGGGAGAGAGTGGAGTGAGTATGCCGAGTCATAAAGACTTTATTAATATTCATGGCCAGATAGGAGATCAGAATCAGAAAGATAAACTCAGGCTTAGCAGCCGAGATCGTCAGACTGAAAATGGACTGAGAAAAGGATACAGTGATTATGATTATAAATCATAGAAGCGGTAATCAGAGTTGTGAGCACAGGGCTTAAGATGAGGAGTTAATCTGGAGGAACAGAACTGACACACTACACACTAAGGCTAATCAAGAGGCCTCCCAAGTGGTGCAGCGGTCTAAGGCTCTGACGCTCTCAGTGCTAGAGGCGTCACTACAGACCCTGGTTCGATTCCAGGCTGTGTCACAACCGGCCATGATTATGAGTCCCATAAGGGCGGCACACAATTGGCCCAGCGTCGTCCGGGTTTGGCCGGGGTAGGCCGTCATTGTAAATAAGAATTTGTTCTTAACTGACTTGCCTAGTTTAAATAAAGGTTACATTTAGAAAGAGGATATGTTATGCAGTAAAGGACACCACTTATTAACTGGCTAAGGCAACACAAGAGCCGGGAGAGTCTGCCTTGGACTTCCTAGTCCGAGTCTTTGACCTAAGACAGTGTTATCAGCCTCATGCCCAATCAGGACTGTGTTAGTCAACAGCCAGTGCCTGCAAGCCATTGTTACTGGATTAACAAATGATAACGGGCAGCTCCACAATATTAACACCAGTGACGAGATGTTGCTTGAGAAAATGCAAGTTTCCCAGGGTAATGAATGCGAACACATGCTAAAGCCCAGGATTTTATGGCACTAGAGGGGGATGGCTCCTAACCAATTGTGCTATTTTGTGTGTGTTTTTTTTCGCATTGTTTGTAACTTATTTTGTACATAATGTTTGATGCTACAGTAGCATCTCTTATGACTGAAAAGAGGTAATGATTATCAGAACAACGATTACTCACCTCGAACTGGAAGAAGAGTTTTTCTTTAATGAGTCTGACGCTAAGGAGATAATGTTGCTCCAAGGACAAGGCCCAAATCCCTGTCATTCGCATGAAGAAAAGAAGGAGATACAGCGGGCGCAGATCAGGGTGCCTTGTGAGAATTCGTCCGGCCAGTGGTGGGTAACCCGCCTCAACCATCCGTTCTATTGTCCAACGTGCAATCACTGGAGAATAAACTAGATGAGCTCCGTTTGAGACTATCCTACCAACGGGACATTAAAAAACAGTAATATCTTATGTTTCACTGAGTCGTGGCTGAACGACGACACAGATCATATACAGTTGGCTGGGTTTTCCGTGCATCGGCAGGACAGAATAGACACATCTGGTAAGACAAAGGGTGAGGGTGTGTGTCTATTTGTCAATAACAGCTGGTGCACGATGTCTAATATTAAAGTAGTCTCGAGGTATTGCTCACCTGAGGTAGAGTAACTCATGATAAGCTGTAGACCACACTATCTACCAAGAGTTTATCTATATTTTTCGTAGCCGTCTATTTACCACCACAAACCGATGCTGAAACTAAGACCGCACTCAACGAGCTGTATGGGGCCGTAAGCAAACAAGAAAATGCTCATCCTAGTGGCCAAGGACTTTAACTTGTTATGGATAGGGGGCAGTATTTTCACGGCCGGATAAAAAACGTACCCGATTTAATCTGATTATTACTCCTGTCCAGAAACTAGAATATGCATATAATTATTAGCTTTGGATAGAAAACACTCCAAAGTTTCAAAAACTGTTTGAATGGTGTCTGTGAGTATAACAGAACTCATTTGGCAGGCCAAAACCTGAGAAGATTCCAAACAGGAAGCGCACTCTCTGACTATTTCTTGGCCTTCTTCATCATCTCTATCCAAAACAGGGGATCTCTGCTGTAACGTGACATTTTCTAACACTCCCATAGGCTCTCAGAAGGCGCCAGAACGTTGAATGATGACTTTGCAGGCCATGGCTGAAAAACAGTAGCGCATTTAGATAGTGGTCGATCTGACAACAATGAGACTGGGGGCGCGTGCACGAGACGACTCCATGTTTTTATTTTTTCGTCTTTGAACGAAAACAGGGTTTCCCGGTCGGAATATTATCGCTTTTTTACGAGAAAAATCGCATAAAAATTGATTTTAACCTGTTGAGGGTAGGGGGCAGTATTTGCACGGCCGGATAAAAAACGTACCCGATTTAATCTGGTTATTACTACCTCCCAGAAACTAGAATATGCATATAATTATTGGCTTTGGATAGAAAACACCCTAAAGTTTCTAAAACTGTTTGAATGGTGTCTGTGAGTATAACAGAACTCATATGGCAGGCAAAAACCTGAGAAGATTCTGTACAGGAAGTGCCCTCTCTGACCATTCCTTGGGCTTCTTGACTCGTTTTATTGAAAACTTAGGATCTTTGCTGTAACGTGACACTTCCCACGGCTCCCATAGGCTCTCAGAACCCGGGAAAAAGCTGAATGACGTCTTTGCAGCCCCTGGCTGAAAAACATTAGCGCCTTTGGTAAGTGGTCTATCAGAGGACAATGAGACTGGGGTGCGTGCACGAGGCGACCCCATGTTTTTATTTTCTCTCTCTTTGTACTAAAACACGGTTTCCCGGTCGGAATATTATCGCTTTTTTACGAGAAAAATGGCATGCTGATGAGACAGCCCGTGGCATACTCCAACACACCTTCAGGATGTGTAAGGGCTATTTGACCAAGAAGGATGTGTGATGGAGTAATGGAGTGCTGCATCAGATGACCTGGCCTCCACAAACCCCAGACCTCAACCAAATTGAGATGGTTTGGGATGAGTCGGACCGCAGAGTGAAGGAAAAGCAGCCAACAAGTGCTCAGCATATGTGAGAACTCCTTCAAGACTGATGGAAAAGCATTCCAAGAGTGTGCAAAGCACTCATCGAGGCAAGGGGTAGCTACTTTGAAGAATCTAAAATATATTTGTAATTGTTTAACACTTTTTGGATTCCATATGTGTTATTTCATAGTTTTGATATGTTCACTATTATTCTAAAATGTAGAAAATAGCAAAACATGAAGAAAAACCCTGGAATGAGTAGGTGTGTCCAAACTTTTGACTGGTACTGTAGGTCAAGTGTTATAACTAGGGCCAGTGATATGACCAGCGTTATAACTAGAGCCAGTGTTATAACTAGGGCCAGTGTTATAACTAGGGTCAGTGTTATAACTAGGGCCAGTGTTATAACTAGGGCCAGTGTTATAACTGGGACCAGTGTTACAACTAGAAACCAGTGTTACAACTAGGAACCAGTGTTATAACTAGGGCCAGTGTTATTACTAGGGC
This sequence comes from Salmo salar, assembly GCF_965601325.2. Classification (NCBI taxonomy): domain Eukaryota; kingdom Metazoa; phylum Chordata; class Actinopteri; order Salmoniformes; family Salmonidae; genus Salmo; species Salmo salar. The sequence continues at coordinate 2,310,839 of NC_138300.1, forward strand.
CAGTGTTATAACCAGCGTTATAACTAGAGCCAGTGTTATAACTAGGGCCAGTGTTATAACTAGGGCCAGTGTTATAACTAGAACCAGTGTTAAAACTAGGAACCAGTGTTAAAACTAGGAACCAGTGTTAAAACTAGGAACCAGTGTTATAACTAGGGCCAGTGTTATAACTAGGGCCAGTGTTATAACTAGGGCCAGTGTTATAACTAGGGCCAGTGTTATAACTAGGGCCAGTGTTATAACCAGCGTTATAACTAGAGCCAGTGTTATAACTAGGGCCAGTGTTATAACTAGGACCAGTGTTAAAACTAGGAACCAGTGTTAAAACTAGGAACCAGTGTTAAAACTAGGAACCAGTGTTAAAACTAGGAACCAGTGTTATAACTAGGGCCAGTGTTATAACTAGGGCCAGTGTTATAACTAGGGCCAGTGTTATAACTAGGACCAGTGTTATATCTAGGACCAGTGTTATATCTAGGACCAGTGTTATATCTAGGACCAGTGTTATAACTAGGACCAGTGTTATAACTAGGAACCAGTGTTATAACTAGGAACCAGTGTTATAACTAGGAACCAGTGTTATAACTAGGGCCAGCGTTATACCCAGCGGTATAACTAGGGCCAGTGTTATAACTAGGGCCAGTGTTATAACTAGGACCAGTGCTATAACTAGGAACCAGTGTTATAACTAGGGCCAGTGTTATAACTAGGGCCAGTGTTATAACTAGGGCCAGTGTTATAACCAGCGTTATAACTAGAGCCAGTGTTATAACTAGGGCCAGTGTTATAACTAGGGCCAGTGTTAAAACTAGGAACCAGTGTTAAAACTAGGAACCAGTGTTAAAACTAGGAACCAGTGTTAAAACTAGGAACCAGTGTTAAAACTAGGAACCAGTGTTATAACTAGGGCCAGTGTTATAACTAGGGCCAGTGTTATAACTAGGGCCAGTGTTATAACTAGGACCAGTGTTATATCTAGGACCAGTGTTATAACTAGGACCAGTGTTATAACTAGGAACCAGTGTTATAACTACGAACCAGTGTTATAACTAGGGCCAGCGTTGTGACCAGTGTTATAACTAGAGCCAGTGTTATAACTAGGACCAGTGTTATAACTAGGGCCAGTGTTATAACTAAGGACCAGTGTTATAACTAAGGACCAGTATTATAACTAGGGAGTATTATAACTAGTGAGTGTTATAACTAGGACCAGTGTTATAACCAGGGAGTGTTATAACTAGGGAGTGTTATAACCAGGGAGTGTTACAAATAGGGCCAGTGTTATAAATAGGGAGTGTTATAACTAGGGAGTGTTATAACTAGGGCCAATTTTATAACTAGGGAGTGTTATAACTAGGGAGTGTTATAACCAGGGAGTGTTACAAATAGGGCCAGTGTTATAAATAGGGAGTGTTATAACTAGGGAGTGTTATAACTAGGGCCAATTTTATAACTAGGGAGTGTTATAACTAGGGAGTGTTATAACCAGGGAGTGTTATAACTAGGGAGTGTTATTACTAGGGAGTGTTATAACTAGGGAGTGTTACAACTAGGGAGTGTTATAACTAGGGAGTGTTATAACTATGGCCAGTGTTATAACTATGGAGTGTTATGACCAGGGAGTGTTATGACCAGGGAGTGTTAAAACTAGGGCCAATGTTATAACTAGTGAGTGTTATAACTAGGGAGTGTTATAACTAGGGAGTGTTATAACTAGGGAGTGTTACAACTACGGCCAGTGTTATAACTATGGAGTGTTATAACCAGGGAGTGTTATAACTAGGGAGTGTTATAAATAGCTTCCTAATTCAACATGTACGGGTTGCAGCTCCGTTTGAGATGACTTTAGTGAATGTGATTTCGAGAAAAGCAGGGGATATGAGTACATTTGAGTTATTTTAGATTACTTTACAACGTGTACACAAGCCTACCCCCACCAGGAACAAGTCAGGAAAAAACAGTGATATGACCAGCGTTATAACTAGAGCCAGTGTTGTAACTAGGGCCAGTGTTATAACTAGGGCCAGTGTTATAACTAGGAACCAGTGTTATAACTAGGAACCAGTGTTATAACTAGGAACCAGTGTTATAACTAGGAACCAGTGTTATAACCATGAAGTGTTATAACCATGAAGTGTTATAACCAGTGAGTGTTATAACCAGGGAGTGTTATAACTAGGGAGTGTTATAACCAGGGAGTGTTATAACTAGGACCAGTGTTATAACAAGGGCCAGTGTTATAACTAGGGCCAGTGTTATAACCAGCGTTATAACTAGACCCAGTGTTATAACTAGGACCAGTGTTATAACTAGGACCAGTGTTATAACTAGGAACCAGTGTTATAACTAGGAACCAGTGTTATAACTAGGAACCAGTGTTATAACTAGGACCAGTGTTATAACTAGAACCAGTGTTATAACTAGGAACCAGTGTTATAACTAGGAACCAGTGTTATAACTAGGAACCAGTGTTATAACTAGGAACCAGTGTTATAACTAGGAACCAGTGTTATAACTAGGGCCAGCGTTGTGACCAGTGTTATAACTAGAGCCAGTGTTATAACTAGGACCAGTGTTATAACTAGGGCCAGCGTTGTGACCAGTGTTATAACTAGGACCAGTGTTATAACTAGGGCCAGTGTTATAACTAAGGACCAGTGTTATAACTAAGGACCAGTGTTATAACTAGGGAGTATTATAACTAGTGAGTGTTATAACTAGGACCAATGTTATAACTAGGGAGTGTTATAACTAGGGAGTGTTATAACTAGGGCCAGTGTTATAACTATGGAGTGTTATAACCAGGGAGTGTTATAACCAGGGAGTGTTATAACCAGGGAGTGTTATAACTAGGGAGTGTTATAACTAGGGCCAATGTTATAACTAGGGAGTGTTATAACTAGGGCCAATGTTATAACTAGGGAGTGTTATAACTAGGGAGTGTTATAACTAGGGAGTGTTATAAAGACGGCCAGTGTTATAACTATTGAGGTTTAAAACCAGGGAATGTTATAACCAGGGAGTGTTATAACTAGGGCCAGTGTTATAACTAGGGAGTGTTATAACTAGCTTCCTAATTCAACATGTACGGGCTGCAGCTCCGTTTGAGATGACTTTAGTGAATGTGATTTCGAGAAAAGCAGGGGATATGAGTATATTTGAGTTATTTTAGATTACTTTACAACGTGTACACAAGCCTACCCCCACCAGGAACAAGTCAGGAAAAACCACAGCAAAAAAAAAGCTTTTATGAAGACTTTTTCCCCAAAGTTTGGCTTTGGTGTAAAAAAATCCATCACGACCAGGAAAGAGAGTTTGAAAAGCATTTATTCAGAGCCGCAAGGGAATAGCCAATTCCAAAAACTCTTCATATCATCCACGGGGGAATCCGGCGGAGAGATTTAACCTTATACTATTGTCAATGTTGCACACTAGATGAAGAGAAAAAGGCCAACTGGGGTAATAACCTAAACAAGGTCATTCCACTGGGGGGATATCCAAAACAAGGTCATTCAACTGGGGTGATAACCTAAACAAGGTCATTCCACTGGGGGGATATCCTAAACAAGGTCATTCCACTGGGGGGATATCCTAAACAAGGTCATTCCACTGGGGTAATAACCTAAACAAGGTCATTCCACTGGGGTAATAACCTAAACAAGGTCATTCCACTGGGGGGATATCCTAAACAAGGTCATTCCACTGGGGGGATATCCTAAACAAGGTCATTCCACTGGGGTGATAACCTAAACAAGGTCATTGCACTGGGGTAATAACCTAAACAATGTCATTCCACTGGGGTAATAACCTAAACAAGGTCATTCCACTGGGGGGATATCCTAAACAAGGTCATTCCACTGGGGGGATATCCTAAACAAGGTCATTCCACTGGGGGGATATCCTAAACAAGGTCATTCCACTGGGGTGATAACCTAAACAAGGTCATTCCACTGGGGTAATAACCTAAACAAGGTCATTCCACTGGGGGGATATCCTAAACAAGGTCATTCCACTGGGGTAATAACCTAAACAAGGTCATTCCACTGGGGGGATATCCTAAACAAGGTCATTCCACTGGGGGGATATCCTAAACAAGGTCATTCCACTGGGGGGGATATCCTAAACAAGGTCATTCCACTGGGGTAATAACCTAAACAAGGTCATTCCACTGGGGGGATATCCTAAACAAGGTCATTCCACTGGGGTAATAACCTAAACAAGGTCATTCCACTGGGGGGATATCCTAAACAAGGTCATTCCACTGGGGGGATATCCTAAACAAGGTCATTCCACTGGGGGGGATATCCTAAACAAGGTCATTCCACTGGGGTAATAACCTAAACAAGGTCATTCCACTGGGGGGATATCCTAAACAAGGTCATTCCACTGGGGGGGATATCCTAAACAAGGTCATTCCACTGGGGGGATATCCTAAACAAGGTCATTCCACTGGGGTAATAACCTAAACAAGGTCATTCCACTGGGGTAATAACCTAAACAAGGTCATTCAAGTATATTTTATTTATTTCGGTTTTTTATTTAACCTTTATTAAACTCAACTACTATATAATATAGAATTGCACCACCAGTCATGCTAATGGGTTCTCACTATTATTAATTAATTAAGTATTAATACTATGTATTTCATTATATTCGGAAGGGCTCCATTGCTACCTTTTGACCTTGTCTTTGGGTTACAGTTAAAGAAACAGGAGAAATCGTACCAGGATTATGCTAACAGGTGGTAGCAACAGATGGTGGAAGCCTATGACATCGGCGTAAGAAACAGGAAAGGACAAAGCCTACCACGAACGGAAGCAATTGAGTTGGCGTCTGGTCCCGGGGGACCGTGTACTGGTGAGGAACACGTCAGAGCGTAGGTGACCGGGAAAGCTAAGATCACACTGAGAAGACCGAGGAAAGGTGATGACAGCCCTGTCTATGAGGTCAAACCCGAGAGGGGTACAGGCAGAGACCCGGATTCTGTATCGCAATATGCTCATGTCACGTAATTCCCGACCCTTTGAGGAACCCGTTCAAGCACTGAGTTGAGATCTGTGGAGAAGGGAACCACCCCAGGATAGAGGACTGTGGAGAAGGGAACCACCCCAGGATAGAGGACTGTGGAGAAGGGAACCACCCCAGGATAGAGGACTGTGGAGAAGGGAACCACCCCAGGATAGAGGACTGTGGAGAAGGGAACCACCCCAGGATAGAGGACTGTGGAGAAGGGAGCCACCCCAGGATAGAGGACTGTGGAGAAGGGAGCCACCCCAGGATAGAGGACTGTGGAGAAGGGAACCACCCCAGGATAGAGGACTGTGGAGAAGGGAACCACCCCAGGATAGAGGATTGTGGAGAAGGGAACCACCCCAGGATAGAGGACTGTGGAGAAGGGAACCACCCCAGGATAGAGGTCTGTGGAGAAGGGAACCACCCCAGGATAGAGGACTGTGGAGAAGGGAACCACCCCAGGATAGAGGACTGTGGAGAAGGGAACCACCCCAGGATAGAGGACTGTGGAGAAGGGAACCACCCCAGGATAGAGGACTGTGGAGAAGGGAACCTCCCCAGGATAGAGGACTGTGGAGAAGGGAACCACCCCAGGATAGAGGACTGTGGAGAAGGGAACCACCCCAGGATAGAGGACTGTGGAGAAGGGAACCACCCCAGGATAGAGGACTGTGGAGAAGGGAACCACCCCAGGATAGAGGACTGTGGAGAAGGGAACCACCCCAGGATAGAGGACTGTGGAGAAGGGAACCACCCCAGGATAGAGGACTGTGGAGAAGGGAACCACCCCAGGATAGAGGACTGTGGAGAAGGGAACCACCCCAGGATAGAGGTCTGTGGAGAAGGGAACCACCCCAGGATAGAGGTCTGTGGAGAAGGGAACCACCCCCAGCATAAGCAGCAAAATGCTGGGAGCGCTGTGTCCGAGAGCTCAGATGTGGATTCTTATCCAGTGTTTATCAACAGGCCACGTAGGGATGAAGAGAGCAGACAGAGTAGCACACAGCTAGCACCAGATAATGGTGTGGAACAGGACAGCGTCAGACTGAACAGGACAGGGTCCTCAGGGAAACCCCGGAGAGGACCACCTGGTCAATCACCACCTTCCGGAGACACCTGAAACCCCCCCTCTTTAAGGAATACCTGGGATAGGATATAGTAATCCTTCTTACTCCCCCCCCCCCCCCCCAAAAAAAAAAAGATATAGGTGTACTATTGTAAAGTGGTTGTTCCACTGGATATCATAAGGTGAAATCACCAATTTGTAAGTCGCTCTGGATAAGAGCGTCTGCTAAATGACGTAAATGTAAATGACAGGGGGAAATGTGGAGAAAAAGAAATGAGGGATCAGTGACTCAATCATCCCATGGTGAAAGAAGACTCAGAGACTCAATTATCCCATGGTGAAAGACGGCTCAAAGACTCAGTGAAAGAAGACTCAGAGACTCAGTGAAAGAAGACTCAGAGACTCAGTCATCCCATGGTGAAAGACGGCTCAGAGACTCAATCATTCCATGGTGAAAGAAGACTCAGTGACACAGTCATTCCATGGTGAAAGAAGGCTCAGAGACTCAGTCATCCCATGGTGAAAGACGGCTCAGAGACTCAGTCATTCCATGGTAAAAGATGACTCAGACTCAGTCATCCCA
>NC_138300.1:2322500-2397500 GCF_965601325.2 Salmo salar
GACAGTCAGACTGAACTATTGTACCCATACAGGACAATCAGACTGAACTATTGTACCCATACAGGACAATCAGACTGCACTATTGTACCCATACAGGACAATCAGACTGAACTATTGTACCCATACAGGACAATCAGACTGAACTACTGTACCCATACAGGACAATCAGACTGAACTACTGTACCCATACAGGACAGTCAGACTGAACTATTGTACCCATACAGGACAATCAGACTGAACTACTGTACCCATACAGGACAATCATACTGAACTATTTTACCCATACAGGACAATCAGACTGAACTATTTTACCCATACAGGACAATCAGACTGAACTATTGTACCCATACAGGACAATCAGACTGAACTATTGTACCCATACAGGACAATCAGACTGAACTACTGTACCCATACAGGACAATCAGACTGAACTATTGTACCCATACAGGACAATCAGACTGAACTACTGTACCCATACAGGACAATCAGACTGAACTACTGTACCCATACAGGACAATCAGACTGAACTACTGTACCCATACAGGACAATCAGACTGAACTACTGTACCCATACAGGACAATCAGACTGAACTATTGTACCCATACAGGACAATCAGACTGAACTACTGTACCCATACAGGACAATCAGACTGAACTATTGTACCCATACAGGACAATCAGACTGAACTATTGTACCCATACAGGACAATCAGACTGAACTATTGTACCCATACAGGACAGTCAGACTGAACTATTGTACCCATACAGGACAGTCAGACTGAACTAGTGTACCCATACAGGACAGTCAGACTGAACTATTGTACCCATACAGGACAGTCAGACTGAACTATTGTACCCATACAGGACAATCAGACTGAACTATTGTACCCATACAGGACAGTCAGACTGACCTATTGTACCCATACAGGACAGTCAGACTGAATTACTGTACCCATACAGGACAGTCAGACTGAACTATTGTACCCATACAGGACAATCAGACTGCACTATTGTACCCATACAGGACAATCAGACTGAATTACTGTACCCATACAGGACAGTCAGACTGAACTATTGTACCCATACAGGACAATCAGACTGCACTATTGTACCCATACAGGACAATCAGACTGAACTATTGTACCCATACAGGACAATCAGACTGACCTAGTGTACCCATACAGGACAGTCAGACTGAACTAGTGTACCCATACAGGACAATCAGACTGACCTAGTGTACCCATACAGGACAGTCAGACTGACCTAGTGTACCCATACAGGACAATCAGACTGCACTATTGTACCCATACAGGACAATCAGACTGAACTATTGTACCCATACAGGACAGGACAGTCAGACTGAACTACTGTACCCATACAGAACAATCAGACTTAACAGGAATGTGCATGTTAACTAGTAGAGAACAACATCAGGGATAGTGCAGTACAGGAATGATTTGGGGACATACCTGCTCAACATCTGAAATGTTTTTGTTGTTATAACCTGGTCACTCCGTTCAGAATGCAGAGGTATGGTCCAGTTATAGATCACCTGTTGAAAAGGAGAGAGAGAAACCCCAGATGGTATTACAATCAGATTGGTACCGCTGCAAAACACACAGGCTAGATCCCAAATAGCAACCTATTCCCTTTGACCCATAGGGCTCTGGTCTAAAGTGGTGCACTATAAAACGGGAATAGGGTGCCATAGGGCTCTGGTCTAAAGTGGTGCACTATAAAGGGAATAGGGTGCCATAGGGCTCTGGTCTAAAGTAGTGCACTATAAAAAGGAAATAGGGTGCCATAGGGCTCTGGTGTAAAGTAGTGCACTATAAAAAGGGAATTGGGTGCCATAGGGCTCTGGTGTAAAGTAGTGCACTATAAAAAGGGAATTGGGTGCCATAGGGCTCTGGTCTAAAGTGGTGCACTATAAAAAGTGAATAGGGCGCCATAGGGCTCTGGTCTAATGTGGTACACTATAAAAAGGAAATAGGGTGCCATAGGGCTCTGGTCTAAAGTAGTGCACTATAAAGGGAATAGGGTGCCATAGGGCTCTGGTCTAAAGTAGTGCACTATAAAGGGAATAGGGTGCCATAGGGCTCTGGTATAAAGTAGTGCACTATAAAGGGAATAGGGTGCCATAGGGCTCTGGTCTAAAGTAGTGCACTATATAGGGAATAGGGTTTTATAGGGCTCTGGTCTAAAGTAGTGCACCATATAGGGAATAGGGTGCCATAGGGCTCTGGTCTAAAGTAGTGCACTATAAAGGGAATAGGGTGCCATAGGGCTCTGATCTAAAGTAGTGCACTATAAAGGGAATAGGGTGCCATAGGGCTCTGGTCTAAAGTAGTGCACTATAAAGGGAATAGGGTGCCATTTGGGACTTCAAACTGCATTCAGAAACAGAGGTGGAACGTGGGTGGAGACTTACCGTCTGGACCCGCCTTCTCCGTAGCCCCGCCTCTTCAGTCTGCTCCACCTGAATAAGGATGTACTCCTCATTGGTCAGATCCACCATGCCACTCACGAAAGGCCCGCCCACCTGCAGCTTCAACAAGGCGTTGTCACGGAAATCCGTCAGGTTCAAAGCTATTGGACAACAGGCGGTCAAGGAAAATGACTTTTTGAATCCAATCTCAATAGATTAGTAGAATACGATATCATCTTTTTTTGTCCTTTAAAAGCTTGACGTGGATGCCTGGTCAGTTGAATAGCTGTGAAACTTTGTGATTTAAAGTATTTCTGTCGTCTCCTTTTAAAGGTGTAGTTAACCCAATTATACTGAACATTTCATGGTCCCCATCAGAGCATTCTACTGCACTGGTCCCTACATCATTCTACCAGACAACTGAATGGTCACCATCACAAATGGCTGCAGTGTAGGTCACAGTGTCCAGCCAGTCATGACCTCTACACTGCAGTATAGGTCACAGTGTCCAGCCAGGCATGACCTCTACAGTATAGGTCACAGTGTCCAGCCAGGCATGACCTCTACGTATAGGTCACAGTGTCCAGCCAGTCATGACCTCTACACTGCAGTATAGGTCACAGTGTCCAGCCAGGCATGACCTCTACACTGCAGTATAGGTCACAGTGTCCAGCCAGTCATGACCTCTACACTGCAGTATAGGTCACAGTGTCCAGCCAGTCATGACCTCTACACTGCAGTATAGGTCACAGTGTCCAGCCAGTCATGACCTCTACACTGCAGTATAGGTCACAGTGTCCAGCCAGTCATGACCTCTACACTGCAGCATCGTGATGGAGTAAACTAAACAGTACTATAGCTATGGGACTGATGGAGTAGACTAAACAGTACTATAGCTATGTGACTGATGAAGTAGACTAAACAGTACTATAACTATGGGACTGATGGAGTAAACTAAACAGTACTATAGCAATGGGACTGATGGAGTAGACTAAACAGTACTATAGCTATGGGACTGATGGAGTAGACTAAACAGTACTATAGCTATGGGACTGATGGAGTAGACTAAACAGTACTATAACTATGGGACTGATGGAGTAGACTAAACAGTACTATAACTATGGGACTGATGGAGTAAACTAAACAGTACTATAGCTATGGGACTGATGGAGTAGACTAAACAGTACTATAACTATGGGACTGATGGAGTAGACTAAACAGTACTATAACTATGGGACTGATGGAGTAAACTAAACAGTACTATAGCTATGGGACTGATGGAGTAGACTAAACAGTACTATAACTATGGGACTGATGGAGTAAACTAAACAGTACTATAGCTATGGGACTGATGGAGTAGAAGGATACAGAAGCTCTCTGTAGGCGAGACAGCCAGCATTCTCCACGGGTTGTCTCTGTCTGGATACATACTGAAGAACAACTGGAGAAACACACACACACACACACACACACACACACACACACACACACACACACACACACACACACACACACACACACACACACACACACACACACACACACACACACACACACACACACACACACACACACACACACACACACACACACACAAACACACACATACATACACACATAAACACACACATACAAATCAACACACACAGACAAATCAACACACACAGACAAATCAACACACATAAACACACACATAACCAGACAAACATACACACACGCACACACACACACACAGGCAAACACACATACCCACACACACACACATACATACAAACATACACACACACACATACCCACACACACACACAGACAAACATACACATAACACACACAGACAAACATACACAAACATACGTACACACACACAAACATATTCTTAGCATTTTGAAGCTGTTACTTTCTCTAGACATCAAGGATGAACTGATATCGACACATTATAATCAATATGACCGAGTCATCAATATAATCAATATGACCGAGTCCTCAATATAATCAATATTACCGAGTCATCTGTCACAAGACACTCCACTTACAGACATGAGGACGACAAAGGTGAAGATACAGGCGATTTTAAAGATGGAGAGGCAAGATCTGTAAAGACAAATAACCCAACGTTAGACGTAGTGAACTGGATGATGTAGCCTTTTTTGAGACCCAGGTGGTGAGTATAATGCAGTACAGGCTCTGAACATGGAGGGACAGAAATAGGCAGAGAGAGAGAGACAGAGAGAAGGGAAGCGACAGACAGTGAGACAGAGACAGAGAGAGAGACAGACAGTGAGACAGAGACAGAGAGAGAGACAGACAGTGAGACAGAGAGAGAGAGACAGACAGTGAGGCAGAGACAGAGAGAGACAGACAGTGAGACAGAGAGAGAGACAGACAGTGAGACAGAGACAGAGAGAGACAGACAGTGAGACAGAGACAGAGAGAGACAGACAGTGAGAGACAGACAGTGAGACAGAGACAGTGAGAGACAGACAGTGAGACAGAGACAGAGAGAGACAGACTACTGGAACAGAGCATTACTCAGCCATGAGGCATCAAAGCCAAAGGAGCGTGAATACAGTGCATTCGGGAAGTATTCAGACCCCTTCCCTTTGTTACGTTACAGCCTTATGCTAATATGGATTAAAAAAATATTTTAAAATTCCATCAAATCTACACACGCTACCCCATAATGACAAAGCGAAAACAGGTTTTTAGACATTTTTGCAAAAACAGAAATATCGGAATTTTCATAAGTATTCAGACCCTTCGCTATGAGATTTGAAATTGAGCTCAGGTGCATCCTGTTTCCATTGATCACCCTTGAGATGTTTCTACAACTTGATTGGAGTCCACCTGTGGTAAATTCAATTGATTGGAGATGATTTGGAAAGGCACACACCTGTCTATATAAGGTCCCACAGTTGACAGCGCATGTCAGAGCAAAAACCAAGCCATGAGATCGAAGGAATTGTCTGTAAAGCTCCATGACAGGATTGTGTCGAGGCACAGATCTGGGGAAGGGTGGCAAAACATTTCTGCAGCATTCAAGATCCTCAAGAACACAGGGGCCTCCATCATTCTTAAATGGAAGAAGTTTGGAACCACCAAGAATGATACCAGAGCTGTCAACCCGGCCAAACTGAGCAATCGGGTGAGAAGGGCCTTGGTCAAGGAGGTGACCAAGAACCCAATAGTCACTCTGACAGAGCTCCAGAGTTCCTCTGTGAAGATGGGAGAACCTTCCAGAAGGACAACCATCTCAGCAGCACTCCACCAATCAGGCCTTTATGGTAGAGTTGCCAGATGGAAGCCACTCCTCAGTAAAAGGCACAGGACAGGCCGCTTGGAGTTTACCAGAAGGCACCTAAAGACTCTCAGACCATGAGAAACAAGATTCTCTGGTCTGATGAAACCAAGATTGAAGTCTTTGGCCTGAATGCCAAGCATCACATCTGGAGGAAACCTGGCACCGTCCCTACGGTGAAGCATGGTGGTGGCAGCATTCCGCTGTGGGGATATTTTTCAGAGGAAGGGACTGGGAGACTAGTCAGGATCGAGAAACAAATTAACAGAACAAAGTACAGAGAGATCATTGAAGAAAACCTGCTCCAGAGCGCTCAGGACCTCAGACTGGGGAGAAGGTTCCCCTTCCAACAGGACAACGACTCTAAGCACACAGCCAAGACAATGCAGGAGTGGCTTCGAAACAAGTCTCTGAATGTCCTAATCTGAAGAGATTCCTCCCCATGCTTCCTGAAACACCTCCCACAAGTTGGGTTGGCTTGATGGGCACTTTTTACGTACCATACGGTCAAGCTGCTCCCACAACAGCTCAATAGGGTTGAGATCCGGTGACTGCGCTGGCCACTCCATTATAGACAGAATACCAGCTGACTGCTTCTTCCCTGAATAGTTATTGCATAGTTTGGAGCTGCACTTTGGGTCATTGTCCTGTTGTAGGAGGAAATTGCCTCCATTTTAGCGCTGTCCACATGTTGTTTTAAAAAAAATGTATTTCACTTTTATTTAACCAGGTAGGCTAGTTGAGAACAAGTTCTCATTTACAACTGCGACCTGGCCAAGATAAAGCAAAGCAGTTCAACACAAACAACAATACAGAGTTACACATGGAATAAATAAACAAACATACAGTCAATAACACAATAGAAAAAAGTTTATATCAGTGTGTGCAAATGAGGTAAGATAAGGGAGGTAAGGCAATAAATAGGCCATAGTGGCAAAATAATTACAATTTAGCAGTTAAACACTGGAATGGTAGATGTGCAGAAGATGAATGTGCAAGTAGAGATAGTGGGGTGCAAAGGAGCAACAAACAAAAAAACAGTATGGGGATGAGGTAGTTGGATGGGCTATTTACAGATGGGCTATGTACAGGTGCAGTGAGCTGTGTGCTGCTCTGACAGCTGGTGCTTAAAGTTAGTGAGGGCGATAAGAGTCTCCAGCTTCAGTGATTTTTGAAATTCGTTCCAGTCATTGGCAGCAGAGAACTGGAAGGAAATGCGGCCAAATAAGGAATTGGCTTTGGGCGTGACCAGTGAAACATACCGGCCCGGCAGCCTTGCGAGGGTTAACACGCTTAAATGTCTTACTCACGTCAGCCACGGAGAAGGAGAGCCCATAATCCTTGGTAGCGACCAGGTCGGTGGCATTGTGTTATCCTCAAAGCGGGCGAAGAAGGTGTTTAGCTTGTCCGGAAGCAAGACGTCGGTGTCCACGACGTGATTGTCTGTAGACCCTGCCACATACGTCTCGTGTCTGAGCCGTTGAATTGTGACTCCACTTTGTCTCTATACTAACGTTTTGCCTGTTTGAGGGAATAACTACACTGTTTGTATTAAACCATAGTCCCAGTCACCTTGCCATAGCTAAATGCGATGGTTCGCGCTTTCAGTTTTGTGCGAATACTGCCATCTATCCACGATTTCTGGTTAGCGAAGGTTTTAATAGTCACAGTGGGTACAACATCTCCTATACACTTCCTGATAAACTCAGTCACCGTATCCATGTATTCATCAATGTTATTCTTGGAGGCTACCTGGAACATATCCCAGTCCACGTGATCAAAACAATCTTGAAGCGTGGATTCCGATTGGTCAGACCAGCTTTGAATAGTCCTTAGCACTGGTACTTCCTGTTTGAATTTCTGCCTATAGGAACGGAGGAGCAAAATCGAGTCGTGATAAGATTTGCCGAAGGGAGGGCGGACGAGGGTCTTGTAGGCTTCCCGGAAGTTGGAGTAGCAGTGGTAGAGTGTTTTAACAGCGCGAGTACTACAGTCAATGTGTTGATAGAACTTTGGTAGTGTTTTTCTCAAATTTGTTTTGTTAAAATCCCCAGCTACAATAAATGTGGCTTCAGGATATGTGGTTTCCAGTTTGCATAAAGTCCAGTGAAGTTTTTTGAGGGCTGTCGTGGTATCAGCTTGAGGGGGAATATACACGGCTGTGACTAAAACCAAAGAGAATTTTCTTGGGAGGTAATACGGTCGGCATTTGATTGTGAGGTATTCTAGGTCGGGTGAACAAAAGAACTTGAGTTCCTGTATGTTATCACAAACACACCACGAGTAGTTAATCATGAAACATACACCCCCAACCCTTCTTCATCGCGGAGAGATATTTATTCCTGTCTGCACGATGAACTGAGAACCCAACTGGCTGTACAGACTCAGACAGTATATCCCAAGACAGCCATGTTTCTGTGAAACAGAGTATGTTACAATCCCTGATGACTCTCTGGAAGGAAATCCTCGCCCTGAGCTCAGCAACTTTATTATCCAGAGACTGAACATTAGCGTGTAATATACTCGGAAGCGGCCCTAGTGGAGCCTGCTGCCGAGAGGGCCCTAGTGGAGCCTGCTGCCGAGAGGGCCCTGGTGGAGCCAGCTGCCGAGAGGGCCCTGGTGGAGCCAGCTGCCGAGAGGGCCCTGGTGGAACCTGCTGCCGAGAGAGCCCTGGTGGAGCCTGCTGCCGAGAGGGCCCTAGTGGAGCCTGCTGCCGAGAGGGCCCTAGTGGAGCCTGCTGCCGAGAGGGCCCTAGTGGAGCCAGCTGCCGAGAGGGCCCTAGTGGAGCCTGCTGCCGAGAGGGCCCTAGTGGAGCCTGCTGCCGAGACCGCCCTAGTGGAGCCTGCTGCCGAGACCGCCCTAGTGGAGCCTGCTGCCGAGAGGGCCCTAGAGGAGCCAGCTGCTGAGAAGGCCCTAGTGGAGCCTGCTGCCGAGAGGGCCCTAGAGGAGCCTGCTGCCGAGAGGGCCCTAGAGGAGCCAGCTGCCGAGAGGGCCCTAGTGGAGCCAGCTGCTGAGAGGGCCCTAGAGGAGCCAGCTGCCTAGAGGGCTCTAGAGGAGCCAGCTGCTGAGAGGGCCCTAGAGGAGCCAGCTGCTGAGAGGGCCCCAGTGGAGTCTGCTGCTGAGAAGGCCCTAGTGGAGCCTGCTGCTGAGACGGCCCTAGAGGAGCCAGCTGCCGAGACGGCCCTAGAGGAGCCAGGTGCCGAGAGGGCCCTAGAGGAGCCAGCTGCTGAGAGGGCCCTAGAGGAGCCTGCTGCCTGAGAGGGCCCTAGTGGAGCCTGCTGGCTAGAGGGCCCTAGAGGAGCCTGCTGGCTAGAGGGCCCTAGAGGAGCCAGCTGCTGAGAGGGCCCTAGTGGAGCCTGCTGCCTAGAGGGCCCTAGTGGAGCCTGCTGCCTAGAGGGCCCTAGTGGAGCCAGCTGCCTAGAGGGCCCTAGTGGAGCCAGCTGCTGAGAGGGCCCTAGAGGAGCCAGCTGCTGAGAGGGCCCTAGAGGAGTCAGCTGCCTAGAGGGCCCTAGAGGAGCCAGCTGCCTAGAGGGCTCTAGAGGAGCCAGCTGCTGAGAGGGCCCTAGAGGAGCCAGCTGCCTAGAGGGCCCTAGAGGAGCCAGCTGCTGAGAGGGCCCTAGAGGAGCCAGCTGCTGAGAGGGCCCTAGTGGAGTCTGCTGCTGAGAGGGCCCTAGTGGAGCCTGCTGCTGAGACGGCCCTAGAGGAGCCAGCTGCCGAGACGGCCCTAGAGGAGCCAGCTGCTGAGAGGGCCCTAGAGGAGCCAGCTGCTGAGAGGGCCCTAGAGGAGCCAGCTGCCGAGAGGGCCCTAGTGGAGCCTGCTGCCTAGAGGGCCCTAGTGGAGCCTGCTGGTTAGAGGGCCCTAGAGGAGCCAGCTGCTGAGAGGGCCCTAGAGGAGCCAGCTGCTGAGAGGGCCCTAGTGGAGCCTGCTGCCGAGAGGGCCCTAGAGGAGCCAGCTGCTGAGAGGGCCCTAGAGGAGCCTGCTGCCTAGAGGGCCCTAGTGGAGCCTGCTGCCTAGAGGGCCCTAGTGGAGCCAGCTGCCGAGACGGCCCTAGAGGAGCCAGCTGCCGAGAGGGCCCTAGTGGAGCCTGCTGCCTAGAGGGCCCTAGTGGAGCCTGCTGCCTAGAGGGCCCTAGTGGAGCCAGCTGCTTAGAGGGCCCTAGAGGAGCCAGCTGCTGAGAGGGCCCTAGTGGAGCCTGCTGCCGAGAGGGCCCTAGAGGAGCCAGCTGCTGAGAGGGCCCTAGAGGAGTCAGCTGCTGAGAGGGCCCTAGAGGAGCCAGCTGCCTAGAGGGCCCTAGAGGAGCCAGCTGCTGAGAGGGCCCTAGAGGAGCCAGCTGCTGAGAGGGCCCTAGAGGAGCCAGCTGCTGAGAGGGCCCTAGAGGAGCCAGCTGCTGAGAGAGCCCTAGAGGAGCCAGCTGCCTAGAGGGCCCTAGAGGAGCCAGCTGCTGAGAGGGCCCTAGAGGAGCCTGCTGCCGAGAAGGCCCTAGAGGAGCCAGCTCCCGCCCGAGCCACCCGGCCCTAGAGGAGCCAGCTGCCGAGAGGGCCCTAGAGGAGTCAGCTGCTGAGAGGGCCCTAGAGGAGCCAGCTGCCTAGAGGGCTCTAGAGGAGCCAGCTGCTGAGAGGGCTCTAGAGGAGCCAGCTGCTGAGAGGGCCCTAGAGGAGCCAGCTGCTGAGAGGGCCCCAGTGGAGTCTGCTGCCGAGAGGGCCCTAGTGGAGCCTGCTGCCGAGACGGCCCTAGAGGAGCCAGCTGCCGAGACGGCCCTAGAGGAGCCAGCTGCCGAGAGGGCCCTAGAGGAGCCAGCTGCCGAGAGGGCCCTAGAGGAGCCAGCTGCCGAGAGGGCCCTAGAGGAGCCAGCTGCCGAGACGGCCCTAGAGGAGCCAGCTGCCGAGAGGGCCCTAGAGGAGCCAGCTGCCGAGAGGGCCCTAGAGGAGCCAGCTGCCGAGAGGGCCCTAGAGGAGCCAGCTGCTGAGAGGGCCCTAGTGGAGCCTGCTGCCTAGAGGGCCCTAGTGGAGCCAGCTGCTGATAGGGCCCTAGTGGAGCCAGCTGCTGAGAGGGCCCTAGAGGAGCCAGCTGCTGAGAGGGCCCTAGTGGAGCCTGCTGCCGAGAGGGCCCTAGAGGAGCCAGCTGCTGAGAGGCCCCTAGAGGAGCCAGCTGCTGAGAGGGCCCTAGAGGAGCCAGCTGCTGAGAGGGCCCTAGAGGAGCCAGCTGCCGAGAGGGCCCCAGTGGAGTCTGCTGCCGAGAGGGCCCTAGTGGAGCCTGCTGCCGAGACGGCCCTAGAGGAGCCAGCTGCCGAGACGGCCCTAGAGGAGCCAGCTGCCGAGAGGGCCCTAGAGGAGCCAGCTGCCGAGAGGGCCCTAGAGGAGCCAGCTGCCGAGAGGGCCCTAGAGGAGCCAGCTGCCGAGACGGCCCTAGAGGAGCCAGCTGCCGAGAGGGCCCTAGAGGAGCCAGCTGCCGAGAGGGCCCTAGAGGAGCCAGCTGCCGAGAGGGCCCTAGAGGAGCCAGCTGCTGAGAGGGCCCTAGTGGAGCCTGCTGCCTAGAGGGCCCTAGTGGAGCCAGCTGCTGATAGGGCCCTAGTGGAGCCAGCTGCTGAGAGGGCCCTAGAGGAGCCAGCTGCTGAGAGGGCCCTAGTGGAGCCTGCTGCCTAGAGGGCCATAGTGGAGCCAGCTGCTGATAGGGCCCTAGTGGAGCCAGCTGCTGAGAGGGCCCTAGAGGAGCCAGCTGCTGAGAGGGCCCTAGTGGAGCCTGCTGCCGAGAGGGCCCTAGAGGAGCCAGCTGCTGAGAGGCCCCTAGAGGAGCCAGCTGCTGAGACGGCCCTAGAGGAGTCAGCTGCCGAGAGGGCCCTAGAGGAGCCAGCTGCCTAGAGGGCCCTAGAGGAGCCAGCTGCTGAGAGGGCCCTAGAGGAGCCAGCTGCTGAGAGGGCCCTAGAGGAGCCAGCTGCTGAGAGGGCCCTAGAGGAGCCAGCTGCTGAGAGAGCCCTAGAGGAGCCAGCTGCCTAGAGGGCCCTAGAGGAGCCAGCTGCCTAGAGGGCCCTAGAGGAGCCAGCTGCTGAGAGGGCCCTAGAGGAGCCTGCTGCCGAGACGGCCCTAGAGGAGCCAGCTGCCGAGACGGCCCTAGAGGAGCCAGCTGCCGAGAGGGCCCTAGAGGAGCCAGCTGCCGAGAGGGCCCTAGAGGAGTCAGCTGCTGAGAGGGCCCTAGAGGAGCCAGCTGCCTAGAGGGCTCTAGAGGAGCCAGCTGCTGAGAGGGCCCTAGAGGAGCCAGCTGCTGAGAGGGCCCCAGTGGAGTCTGCTGCCGAGAGGGCCCTAGTGGAGCCTGCTGCCGAGACGGCCCTAGAGGAGCCAGCTGCCGAGACGGCCCTAGAGGAGCCAGCTGCCGAGAGGGCCCTAGAGGAGCCAGCTGCCGAGAGGGCCCTAGAGGAGCCAGCTGCCGAGAGGGCCCTAGAGGAGCCAGCTGCCGAGAGGGCCCTAGAGGAGCCAGCTGCCGAGACGGCCCTAGAGGAGCCAGCTGCCGAGAGGGCCCTAGAGGAGCCAGCTGCCGAGAGGGCCCTAGAGGAGCCAGCTGCCGAGAGGGCCCTAGAGGAGCCAGCTGCTGAGAGGGCCCTAGTGGAGCCTGCTGCCTAGAGGGCCCTAGTGGAGCCAGCTGCTGATAGGGCCCTAGTGGAGCCAGCTGCTGAGAGGGCCCTAGAGGAGCCAGCTGCTGAGAGGGCCCTAGTGGAGCCTGCTGCCGAGAGGGCCCTAGAGGAGCCAGCTGCTGAGAGGGCCCTAGAGGAGCCAGCTGCTGAGAGGGCCCTAGAGGAGCCAGCTGCTGAGAGGGCCCTAGAGGAGTCAGCTGCTGAGAGGGCCCTAGAGGAGCCAGCTGCCTAGAGGGCTCTAGAGGAGCCAGCTGCTGAGAGGGCCCTAGAGGAGCCAGCTGCTGAGAGGGCCCTAGAGGAGCCAGCTGCTGAGAGGGCCCCAGTGGAGTCTGCTGCCGAGAGGGCCCTAGTGGAGCCAGCTGCCGAGACGGCCCTAGAGGAGCCAGCTGCCGAGACGGCCCTAGAGGAGCCAGCTGCCGAGAGGGCCCTAGAGGAGCCAGCTGCCGAGAGGGCCCTAGAGGAGCCAGCTGCCGAGAGGGCCCTAGTGGAGCCTGCTGCCTAGAGGGCCCTAGTGGAGCCTGCTGCCTAGAGGGCCCTAGAGGAGCCAGCTGCTGAGAGGGCCCTAGAGGAGCCAGCTGCTGAGAGGGCCCTAGAGGAGCCAGCTGCCGAGACGGCCCTAGAGGAGCCAGCTGCCGAGACGGCCCTAGAGGAGCCAGCTGCCGAGAGGGCCCTAGAGGAGCCAGCTGCCGAGTGGGCCCTAGAGGAGCCAGCTGCCGAGAGGGCCCTAGAGGAGCCAGCTGCCGAGAGGGCCCTAGAGGAGCCAGCTGCCGAGACGGCCCTAGAGGAGCCAGCTGCCGAGAGGGCCCTAGAGGAGCCAGCTGCCGAGAGGGCCCTAGAGGAGCCAGCTGCCGAGAGGGCCCTAGAGGAGCCAGCTGCTGAGAGGGCCCTAGTGGAGCCTGCTGCCTAGAGGGCCCTAGTGGAGCCAGCTGCTGATAGGGCCCTAGTGGAGCCAGCTGCTGAGAGGGCCCTAGAGGAGCCAGCTGCTGAGAGGGCCCTAGTGGAGCCTGCTGCCGAGAGGGCCCTAGAGGAGCCAGCTGCTGAGAGGGCCCTAGAGGAGCCAGCTGCTGAGAGGGCCCTAGAGGAGCCAGCTGCTGAGAGGGCCCTAGAGGAGTCAGCTGCTGAGAGGGCCCTAGAGGAGCCAGCTGCCTAGAGGGCTCTAGAGGAGCCAGCTGCTGAGAGGGCCCTAGAGGAGCCAGCTGCTGAGAGGGCCCTAGTGGAGCCTGCTGCCGAGAGGGCCCTAGAGGAGCCAGCTGCTGAGAGGGCCCTAGAGGAGCCAGCTGCTGAGAGGGCCCTAGAGGAGCCAGCTGCTGAGAGGGCTCTAGAGGAGCCAGCTGCTGAGAGGGCCCTAGAGGCGTCAGCTGCTGAGAGGGCCCTAGAGGAGCCAGCTGCCTAGAGGGCTCTAGAGGAGCCAGCTGCTGAGAGGGCCCTAGAGGAGCCAGCTGCTGAGAGGGCCCTAGAGGAGCCAGCTGCTGAGAGGGCCCCAGTGGAGTCTGCTGCCGAGAGGGCCCTAGTGGAGCCAGCTGCCGAGACGGCCCTAGAGGAGCCAGCTGCCGAGACGGCCCTAGAGGAGCCAGCTGCCGAGAGGGCCCTAGAGGAGCCAGCTGCCGAGAGGGCCCTAGAGGAGCCAGCTGCCGAGAGGGCCCTAGTGGAGCCTGCTGCCTAGAGGGCCCTAGTGGAGCCTGCTGCCTAGAGGGCCCTAGTGGAGCCAGCTGCTTAGAGGGCCCTAGAGGAGCCAGCTGCTGAGAGGGCCCTAGTGGAGCCTGCTGCCGAGAGGGCCCTAGAGGAGCCAGCTGCCGAGAGGGCCCTAGAGGAGCCAGCTGCTGAGAGGGCCCTAGTGGAGCCTGCTGCCTAGAGGGCCCTAGTGGAGCCTGCTGCCTAGAGGGCCCTAGTGGAGCCAGCTGCCGAGACGGCCCTAGAGGAGCCAGCTGCTGAGAGGGCCCTAGAGGAGCCAGCTGCTGAGAGGGCCCTCGAGGAGTCAGCTGCTGAGAGGGCCCTAGAGGAGCCAGCTGCTGAGAGGGCCCTAGAGGAGCCAGCTGCTGAGAGGGCCCCAGTGGAGCCAGCTGCTGAGAGGGCCTTAGTAGAGCCAGCAACTTCTGTAAGGTGTAAGTACTGTAGTTGAATTAGTCTGTAAGCTGTTTTCTCTTAATTTATAGACTATTTTAGATTTTGTTTAGTTAGGTGTCTAAACTGACAGCATGTACAGGTTCAGACCAATACATTTGTTTCTGTACGTAGTTAATCATTTAACATTTCAAACGGTTTTCTCGTTTGAAACTTTTGTGTGTTTAACGTTAACTGTTCATTTGTGATTGTTTTTATCACTTGCTTTGCGATTGTTAACATATTTTTTCCATGCCAATAAAGCCTATTTGAATTGAACTGACAGAGACAGCAACAGAGACATAGAGATGAACTTTACCTCATGCTGTTGGAGAGTTTGACGTTTAGGTGTAGGAGACAGCAACAGAGAGTTTGAAGTTTAGGTGTAGGAGACAGCAACAGAGACAGAGAGATGCGCTTTACCTCATGCTGTTAGAGAGTTTGAAGTTTAGGTGTAGGAGACAGCAACAGAGAGTTTGAAGTTTAGGTGTAGGAGACAGCAACAGAGACAGAGAGATGCCCTTTACCTCATGCTGTTAGAGAGTTTGAAGTTTAGGTGTAGAAGACAGCAACAGAGAGTTTGAAGTTTAGGTGTAGGAGACAGCAACAGAGGGAGAGAGATGAGCTTTACCTCATGCTGTTAGAGAGTTTGAAGTTTAGGTGTAGGAGACAGCAACAGAGAGTTTGAAGTTTAGGTGTAGGAGACAGCAACAGAGACAGAGAGATGCGCTTTACCTCATGCTGTTAGAGAGTTTGAAGTTTAGGTGTAGGAGACAGCAACAGAGAGTTTGAAGTTTAGGTGTAGGAGACAGCAACAGAGACAGAGAGATGAGCTTTACCTCATGCTGTTAGAGAGTTTGAAGTTTAGGTGTACGTCCAGAGGGTCTTTCTCTGTGGAGGAGGATCGTGACAGGGACAGGCTAGTGACCTCACTCCCCAGACGACACCTCCTATCCAGCTCCAAACTGCTGTTGTCCCACGTCTCCTCCCCCTCATACAGGGTCATGTACGTTATACTGCAACATATAATACAAATGAATTAAATAATCAATACTGGAAATAGTATAGGCAATAACAGAAATCCCTGGGAATGCACTCAATGCAAATACAACACAACAAAAGATCCCATTTATCTGTACAACAGATCTACAATAATGTACAACACATCTATAATAATGTACAACAGATCTATAATAATGTACAACAGATCTACAATAATGTACAACACATCTACAATAATGTACAACACATCTACAATAATGTACAACACATCTATGATAATGTACAACACATCTATGATAATGTACAACACAACAAAAGATCCCATTTATCTGTACAACAGATCTACAATAATGTACAACACATCTATAATAATGTACAACAGATCTATAATAATGTACAACACATCTATGATAATGTACAACACAACAAAAGATCCCAGTTATCTGTACAACAGATCTATAATAATGTACAACAGATCTACAATAATGTACAACAGATCTATAATAATGTACAACAGATCTACAATAATGTACAACAGATCTACAATATATAAATACGTTATACTGCAACATACAGGTAACGCTACAGGTTATTAGCTGTTGTCATACAGTGAGGGGGGAAAAAGTATTTGATCCCCTGCTGATTTTGTATGTTTGCCCACTGACAAAGAAATGATCAGTCTATAATTTTAATGGTAGGTTTATTTGAACAGTGAGAGACAGAATAACAACAACAAAAATATCCAGAAAAACGCATGTCAAAAATGTTATAAATCTAAACTATACACAAATCAATTTATGTGTATAGTATGTATAGTGTGTATAAAGTGTATAGTGGTGTGTATAGTGTGTTAAGTGGTGTGTATAGTGTGTATAGTGTGTATAGTGTGTATAGTGATGTGTATAGTGTGTATAGTGATGTGTATAGTGTGTTTAGTTTGTATAGTGATGTGTATAGTGTGTATAGTGTGTATAGTGATGTGTATAGTGTGTAAAGTGATGTGTATAATGTGTATAGTGTGTATAGTGTGTATAGTGTGTATAGTGATGTGTATAACGTGTATAGTGTGTATAGTGATGTGTATAGTGTGTATAGTGATGTGTATAGTGTGTATAGTGTGTATAGTGTGTATAGTGGTGTGTATAGTGTATAGGGTTGTGTATAGTGTGTATAGTGATGTGTATAGTGTGTATAGTGATGTGTATAATGGTGTGTATAGTGATGTGTATAATGGTGTGTATAGTGTGTCTAGTGATGTGTATAGTGTGTTTAGTGTGTATAGTGTGTATAGTGGTGTATATAGTGTGTATAGTGGTGTGTATAGTGATGTGTATAGTGTGTCTAGTGATGTGTATAGTGTGTCTAGTGATGTGTATAGTGTGTTTAGTGTGTATAGTGTGTCTAGTGATGTGTTTAGTGTGTATAGTGGTGTGTATAGTGTGTATAGTGATGTGTATAATGGTGTGTATAGTGATGTTTATAGTGTGTATAGTGATGTGTATAGTGTGTATAGTGTCTAGTGATGTGTATAGTGTGTTTAGTGTGTATAGTGTGTATAGTGTGTATAGTGGTGTGTATAGTTTGTATAGCGTGTATAGTGATGTGTATAGTGTGTATAGTGTGTATAGTGATGTGTATAGTGTGTATAGTGATATGTATAATGGTGTGTATGGTGTGTATAGTGATGTGTATAGTGTGTCTAGTGATGTGTATAGTGTGTTTAGTGTGTATAGTGTTGTGTATAGTGTGTATAGTGGTGTGTATAGTGATGTGTATAGTGATGTGTATAGTGATGTGTATAGTGATGTGTATAGTGTGTCTAGTGATGTGTATAGTGTGTTTAGTGTGTATAGTGTGTATAGTGTGTCTAGTGATGTGTTTAGTGTGTATAGTGTGTCTAGTGATGTGTATAGTGTGTATAGTGTGTCTAGTGATGTGTATAGTGTGTATAGTGTGTATAGTGATGTGTATAGTGTGTATAGTGATGTGTATAGTGATGTGTATAGTGTGTATAGTGTGTGTATAGTGTGTGTATAGTGGTGTGTGTATAGTGGTGTGTATAGTGGTGTGTATAGTGTGTATAGTGTATAGGGTTGTGTCTAGTGATGTGTATAGTGTGTATAGTGTATATAGTGTGTATAGCGTGTATATTGTGTGTATAGTTTAGATTGATGTGTCGTGTATATTGGTGTGTGTAGTGTGTATAGTGTGTATAGTGATGTGTATAGTGTGTATAGTGGTGTGTATAGTGTGTATATGGTGTATAGTGTGTATAGTGATGTGTATAGTGTGTGTAGTGTGTCTAGTGGTGTGTATAGTGTGTATAGTGGTGTGTATAGTGTGTATAGTGGTGTGTATAGTGTGTATAGTGTTGTGTATAGTGTGTATAGTGTTGTGTATAGTGTGTATAGTGGTGTGTATAGTGTGTATAGTGGTGTGCATAGTGTATAGGGTTGTGTCTAGTGATGTGTATAGTGTGTATAGTGTGTATAGTGGTGTGTATAGTGTGTATAGTGTGTATAGTTTAGATTGATGTGTCGTGTATATTGGTGTGTATAGTGTGTATAGTGTGTATAGTGGTGTGTATAGTGGTGTGTATAGTGTGTATAGTAATGTGTATAGTGTGTATAGTGGTGTGTATAGTGTGTATAGTGTGTATAGTGGTGTGTATAGTGATGTGTATAGTGGTGTGTATAGTGTGTATATTGTATATAGTGTGTATAGTTTAGATTGATGTGTCGTGTATATTGGTGCGTCATCTGTAAAAGAGATCTGTCAAAATAAAGGTTCATTATTTTATTTCTTCTACATTTTAATGTCTAATTTTTAGGATTGACGGCTGTTGCAGCTGAGAACAAAACGTGTATGGACACAATGAGAGGGAGAGACTTAATGTGGGACTTAATGAGAGGGAGAGACTTAATGAGAGGGAGAGACTTAAAACCTCTTAGGGCTAGGGGGCAGTATTTACACCGCCGGATAAAAAAACGTACCCGATATAATCTGGTTACTACTCCTACCCAGTAACTAGAATATGCATATACTTATTCGATATGGATAGAAAACACCCTAAAGTTTCTAAAACTGTTTGAATGGTGTCTGTGAGTATAACAGAACTCATATGGCAGGCAAAAACCTGAGAGATTCCTTTACAGGAAGTGGCCTGTCTGACCATTTATTGGCTTTCTTTGACATCTCTTTCCAAAACAAAGGATCTCTGCAGTAACGTGACACTTCCCACGGCTCCCATAGGCTCTCAGAGCCCGGGAAAAAGCTGAATGTCGTCATTCCAGCCCAAGGCTGAAACACATTATCGCCTTTGTCAAGTGGCCGATCAGGGGACAGTGGGCTTAGGCGCGTGCACTGGTCGCCCCCGTCTTTCTTTTTTTTCCTCTATTTACCAAAACGCAGATTCCCGGTCGGAATATTATCGCTTTTTTACGAGATAAATTGCATAAAAATGGATTTTAAACAGCGGTTGACATGCTTTGAAGTAAGGTAATGGAATATTTAGAATTTTTTTGTCACGAAATGCGCCATGCTCGTAACCCTGATTTACCATTTCGGATAGTGTCTAGAACGCACGAACAAAACGCCGCTGTTTGGATATAACGATGGATTATTTGGGACCAAACCAACATTTGTTATTGAAGTAGCAGTCCTGGGAGTGCATTCTGACGAAGAACAGCAAAGGTAATAACATTTTTCTTATAGTAAATATTATTTTGGTGAAGGCTAAACTTGCTGGGTGTCTAAATAGCTAGCACTGTGATGCCGGGCTATCTACTTAGAATATTGCAAAATGTGCTTTCACCGAAAAAAAAAGCATATCGAGTGCATAGAGGAGTTCAGCTTTTTCCCGGGCTCTGAGAGCCTATGGGAGCCGTAGGAAGTGTCACGTTACAGCAAAGATCCTCAGTCTTCAATAAAAAGAGCCAAGATGAACAACAACTTTTCAGACAGGCCACTTCCTGTTCAGAATCTTCTCAGGTTTTTGCCTGCCATAAGAGTTCTGTTATACTCACAGACACCATTCAAACAGTTTTAGAAACTTTAGGGTGGTTTCTATCCAAAGCCAATAATTATATGCATATTCTAGTTACTGGGCAGGAGTAGTAACCAGATTAAATCGGGTACATTTTTTATCCGGCCGTGTCAAAACTGCCCCCTAGCCCTAATTAATGAGAGACTTAATGAGAGGGAGAGACTTAATGAGAGACTTAATGAGAGGGAGCGACTTAATGAGAGGGAGAGACTTAATGAGAGACTTAATGAGAGGGAGAGACTTAATGAGAGAATTAATGAGAGGGAGAGACTTAATGAGGGACTTAATGAGAGGGAGAGACTTAATGAGAGGGAGAGACTTAATGAGGGACTTCATGAGGGGGAGAGACTTAATGAGAGACTTAATGAGAGGGAGAGACTTAATGAGGGACTTAATGAGAGGGAGGGACTTAATGAGAGGGAGGGACTTAATAACATGGAGACAACCACTGTTATTTATCATATTCCTGGGAGCTTTTTCACTCCTGCATGTACAGTGCATTCGGAAAGTATTCAAATCCCTTGACCTTCTCCACATTTTGTTATATTACAGCCTTATTCTAAAATGGATAAAATATTTTTTTTCCCCTCATCAATCTACACACAGTACTTTGTACTTAGTACTTAGTTGAAGCACCTTTGGCAGCGATTACAGCCTAGAGAATTCTTGGGTATGACGCTACAAGCTTGGCACACTTGCATTTGGGGACTTTATCCCATTTTTCTCTGCAGATCCTCTCAAGCTCTGTCAGGTTGGATGGGAATTGTCGCTGCACAGCTATTTAAATCCGGGCTGGGCCACTCAAGGATATTCAGACACTTGTCCTGAAGCCACTCCTGCGTTTTCTTGGCTGTGTGCTTAGGGTTGTTGTCCTGTTGGAAGGTGAACCTTCGCCCCAGTCTGAGGTCCTGAGCGCTCTGGAGCAGGTTTTCATCGAGGATCTCTCTGTACTTTGCTCCGTTCATCTTTGCCTCAAACCTGACTAGTCTCCCAGTCCCTGCAGCTGAAAAACATCCTCACAGCAGGATGCTGCCAACACCACCAAGCTTTACCGTAGGGATGGTGCCAGGTTTCCTCCAGACGTGATGCTTGGCATTCAGGCCAAAGAGTTCAATCTTGGTTTCATCAGACCAGAGAATCTTGTTTCTCATGGTCTGAGAGTCCTTTAGGTGCCTTTTGGCAAACTCCAAGCGGGTGGTCATGTGCCTTTTACTGAGGAGTGGCTTCCGTCTGGCCACTCAACCATAAAGGCCTGATTGATGAAGTGCTGCAGAGATGGTTGTCCTTCTGGAAGGTTCTCCCATCTCCACAGAGGAACTCTGGAGCTGTCAGAGTGATCATCAGGTTCTTGGTCACCTCCCTGACCAAGGCCCTTCTCCCCCGATTGCTCAGTTTGGCCGGGCAGCTCTAGGAAGAGTCTTGGTGGTTCCAAACTTCTTCCATTTAAGAATGATGGAGGCCTGGATTCGAGCCCAGGTTCTGTCGCAGCCGGCCGCGACCGGGAGGCTCATGGGGCGTCGCACAATTTGCCCAGCGTCGTCCGGGTTAGGGAGGGTTTGGCCGGCAAGGATATCATTGTTTCATCGTGCACTAGCGACTCCTGTGGCGGTGCTGAGCGCAGTGCACGCTGACACGGTCGCCAGGTGTACGGTGTTTCCTCCGACACATTGGTGCGGCTGGCTTCCGGGTTGGATGGGCATTGTATCAAGAAGCAGTGCAGCTTGGTTGGGTTGTGTTTCGGAGGACACATGGGTCTCGACCTTTGCCTCTCCCGAGTCCGTACAGGAGTTGCAAGACTGTAACTACTACCAATTGGATATCACGAAATTGGGAAAAAGGGGGTGAAAAATATAACAACAAAAAAATATACAAAAAAAAAAGAATGGAGGCCATTGTTTTCTTGGGGACCTTCAATGCTGGTACCCTTCCCCAGATCTGTGCCTCGACACAATCCTGTCTCGAAGCTCTACGGACAATTCCTTTGACCTCATGGCTTGGTTTTTTGCTCTGACATGCGCTGTCAACTGTGGGACCTTATATAGACAGGTGTGTGCCTTTGCAAATCATGTCCAATCAATTGAATGTTCCACAGGTGGACTCCAATCAAGTTGTAGAAACATCTCAAGGATGATCAATGGAAACAGGATGCACCTGAGCTCAATTTCGAGTCTCATAGGAAAGGGTCTGAATACTTATCTAAATAAGTTATTTCTGGTTTTAATATTAATACATTTGCAAAAATGTCTAAAAACCTGTTTTCGCCTTGTCATTAAGGGGTAGTGTGTATAGATTGAAGAGGAAAATGTTTTGTTTAATCAATTTTAGAATAAGGATAAATGTGGAAAAAGTCAAGGAGGTCTGAATACTTTCGGATTGCACTGTACATGTGCTGTATACGCTCCATTCATCTGCACTGTATCTAGCCACCATGATACGAGCAGTCCTCTGCAATCACAAAGAGGAACATTTTACACTTATATCACCTAGGAGTTGAATACAAGATTGTTTTTTTAGGAGAAGAACATTAAGTATCACCTAGGAACTGAATAGAAGCTGGGTCTTTTAGGAGAATAATATTAAGTATTTATCTCCATTTGTAAAATGTATTCATGTGCACGTCAATTGTATACAATTCAACATACGTAGCTCGCTACAAAACTGCTATGATATCAAAGGCTCTTTCTGAGAAACCAAACAAAACCTAACTTTACCTGTCATCTTGGGAGAACCTGATGAGGGGAGATCTCTCTGTGTGGTTGGAGTTGGTCTGGTTGGTATTTCCCTTCAGAAAGTTGACCATACTGAAGCTCTGTCTGAAGAAGAAATACAAAACATGGTGTCAACTGAAGTGAAGACGTAACGGTCGTCATATATAGTGGACCAAGGCGCAGCGCTAATATTAACTTTTATTAGAACACTTAACGAAACAAAACAAGAAAACGAATGAACGCACGCACAGTATTGCAGGCTAACACACACAGCTATGTAAAAACAACTTCCCACAAAGGGACAGGTGAAAACAGGGCTACCTAAGTATGACTCCCAATCAGCAACAACGATGTACCAGATGTTCCTGATTGAGAGCCATACCAGGCCAACACAAAGAAATACACAACATAGACAGAGCATAGAAATACAAAACATAGAACATAACCAAAAACCCCCGGAATACTCTAAACACCCCTCTTACATAAACACATAGCCCAACAAACCCAGAACCACATAAAACAAACACCCCTCTGCCACGTCCTGACCAAACTACAATAACAAATAACCCCTTTATACTGGTCAGGACGTGACAGAAGAAACAAATTCAAAGTTTAAACCATCAGTTTGATGCTCAGATTTTCATCAGAAAAGTGTGAAAACAGTGCATTCTGTGAGGTGAACTTTAACCTGTCTGTTACATGGGAGGTCCGGTGGGGCCTCATATAGCACAAGTCATAAGCAATGGCAAAATGTATAGACTTGCAGGAAATTAGCATTAAAACTGCAAAAAATGTTTGTCATCCTCACAAAACAGCACGGTGAGCTATAAAAAATAAATAAAAAACATTCTCTGCCACAAGAAAAAGCTGTAGAAATGCGGGAAATTATCTTTAAAATGAAAAATTGATATATTAGCATGTCACGTGCCCTCCGTGGCGCCATCTTAGTAAAGGTGGAACAACCTGTATAATATTGTGTTATGCCGTGAATTTATTTTGGACTGATGGGATGTCGTGTGGGTGTCTGAGCTGTATGTTATTTGATAATCCAGGCAAAATGGAATTTCCATCACAGTAATATATTTATATTAAAAAATATATATTTATCATAAAAAAAACTAGAAGAGAAGCAGTCAATTTCTCGTCAACCCCTCAACCAGGAAATACAGGCATGCATATTGTTGATGTTAGTTCTGTATGTGACAGTGACAGCATGGAATTCAAAATAGGAGATGGACAGGTGAGGGAGGGAGAAAAAAGGAAAATCTCCAGTTAGGAGAAATTAGTAGCCCTGTGCCATCATCGCGACGACCAGATGCTTCTGGACTATGAGAGAAAACGTAGTCAGATGAAGCAAAAGCAGCTGGAGAATCAGTGATCTCTGGGGGTAATCCATTGCCGAATCCCAAATCACCTCCTTCCCTTCAATTTGTGCATTCACACGCACCTCCATCATTTGCACAAGTGTCTCAAAGATGAGGGAGTGAATATTATCGAAGGAGTACGGGCTAATTAGACCCTGAGATTGCCACTTCGACTGAGCCAACAAGGTTGCAAGCTTCAGAGCGAAGTGCTATCCCGACAGGCACTGCGATATACACGACCGTTCAAAAGTTTGGGGTCACCTACAAATGTCCTTGTTTTCTAAAGAAAAGTACATTTTTTTGTCCATTAAAATAACATCAAATTGATCTGAAATACAGTGTAGACATTGTTAATGTTGTAAATGACTATTGTAGCTGGAAACGGCTGATTTTTAATGGAATATCTACATAGGCATACAGAGGCCCATTATCAGCAACCATCACTCCTGTGTTCCAATGGCACGTTGTGTTAGCTAATCAAAGTTTGTCATTTTAAAAGGCTAATTGATCATTAGAAAATAATTTTGCAATTATGTTAGCATTGCTTAAAACTGTTGTTCTGCTTAAAGAAGCAATAAAACTGGCCTTCTTTTTACTAGTTGAGTATCTGGAGCATCAGCATTCGTGGGTTCGATTACAGGCTCAAAATGGCCAGAAACAAATAACTTTCTTCTGAAACTCATCAGTCCCTTCTTGTTCTGAGAAATGAAGGCTATTCCATGTGAGAAATTGCCAAGAAACTGAAGATCTGGTACAACGCTGTGTACTACTCCCTTCACAGAACAGAGCAAACTGGCTCTAACCAGAATAGAAAGAGGAGTGGGAGGCCCCGGTGCACAACTGAGCAAGAGGACAAGAACATTAGAGTGTCTAGTTTGAAAAACAGACGCCTCACAAGTCCTCAACTGGCAGCTTCATTAAATAGTACCCGCAAAACACCAGTCTCATCGTCAACAGTGAAGAGGCGACTCCGGGATGTTGGCCTTCTAGGCAGAGTTGCAGAGAAAATGTCACGCCCTGACCAGAGAGAGGTTCTCTATGGTATAGTAGGTGACTAGGAGGCGTTCTACGTTTATTATCTCTATGTTGGTGTGCTTGGTATGGTTCCCAATTAGAGGCAGCTGGTAATCGTTTCCTCTAATTGGGGATCATATTTAGGCAGCCATTTCCCCACTGTGTTTTGTGGGATCTTGTTTTTGAGAGAGTGCATGTAGCACCTCAATACTGCACGGTCGTTGTTTGTTTCTTGGGTTGTTTTAAGTTTCACTAAAATAAAGATGTGGAACTCCAATCACGCTGCGCCTTGGTCCGTCTCTCCACACGATTGTGACATAAAAAAACATATCTCAGACTAGCCAATGAAAGAAAAGATTAAGATGGGCAAAAGAACACAGACACTGGACAGAGGAATTCTGCCTAGAAGGCCAGCATCCCGGAATACCACAGGTAACTAACATAAGGTAAATATAAGGTTACATAAGGTAAATATAGGGTTACATAAGGATAAGGTATATAGAGGGTTACATAAGGTAAATATAGTGTTACATAGGGATAAGGTATATAGAGGGTTAAATAAGGTAAATATAGGGTTACATAGGGATAAGGTATATAGAGGGTTACATAAGGTAAATATAGGGTTAAATAGGGATAAGGTATATAGAGGGTTACATAAGGGTAACGTATAACTAGGGTTACATAAGGTAAATATAGGGTTACATAGGGATAAGGTATAACTAGGGTTACATAAGGTAAATATAGGGTTACATAGGGATAAGGTATATAGAGAGTTACATAAGGTAAATATAGGGTTACATAGGGATAAGGTATAACTAGGGTTACATAAGGTAAATATAGGGTTACATAGGGATAAGGTGTAGATAGGGTTAAATACAGTGTATATATAGTGTTAAATAAAGTCAATGCAACAAAAAAAGAAACGTCCCTTTTTCAGGACCCTATCTTTCAAAGATAATACGTAAAAATCAAAATAACTTCACAGATCTTCATTGTAAAGGGTTTAAGCACTGTTTCCCATGCTTGTTCAATGAACCATAAACAATGAATAAACATGCACCTGTGGAACGATCGTTAAGACACTAACAGCTTACAGACGGTAGGCAATTAAGGTCACAGTTATGAAAACTTAGGACACTAAAGAGGCCTTTCTACTGACTCTGAAAAACACCAAAAGAATGATGCCCAGGGTCCCAGCTCATCTGCGTGAATGTGCATGCTGCAAGGAGGCATGAGGACTGCAGATGTGGCCAGGGCAATAAATTGCAATGTACATACTGTGAGACGCCTAAGACAGCGCTACAGGGAGACAGGATGGACAGCTGATCGTCCTTGCAGTGGCAGACCACATGTAACAACACCTGCACAGGATCGGTATATCCGAACATCACACCTGCGGGACAGGTACAGGATGGCAACAACAACTGCCGAGTTACACCAGGAATGCACAATCCCCCCATCAGTGCTCAGACTGTCCGCAATAGGCTGAGAGAGGCTGGACTGAGGGCTTGTAGGCCTGTTGTAAGGCAGGTCCTCACCAGACATCACTGGCAACAACGTCACCTATGGGCACAAACCCACCGTCGCTGGACCAGACAGGACTGGCACAAAGTGCTCTTCACTGACGAGTCGCGGTTTTGTCTCACCAGGGGTGATGGTCGGATTTGCGATTATCGTCGAAGGAATGAGCGTTACACCGAGGCCTGTACTCTGGAGCGGGATCGAGTTGGAGGTGGAGGGTCCATCATTGTCTGGGACGGTGTGTCACAGCATCACCAGACTGAGCTTGTCATTGCAGGCAATCTCAACGCTTTGCGTTACAGGGAAGACATCCTCCTCCCTCATGTGGTACCCTTCCTGCAGGCTCATCCTGACATGACCCTCCAGCATGACAATGCCACCAGCCATACTGCTCGTTCTGTGCGTGATTTCCTGCAAGGAATGTCAGTGTTCTGCCATGGCCAGCGAAGAGCCTGGATCTCCATCCCATTGAGCACGTCTGGGACCTGTTGGATCGGAGGGTGAGGGCTAGGGCCATTCCCGTCAGAAATGTCTGGGAACTTGCAGGTGCCTTGGTGGAAGAGTGGGGGAACATCTCACAGCAAGAACTGGGACATCTGGTGCAGTCCATGAGGAGGAGATGCACTGCAGTACTTAATGCAGCTGGTGGCCACACCAGATACAGACTGTTACTTTTGATTTTGACCCCCCCCCCCCCCCCCCTCCTTTGTTCAGGGACACATTATTCCATTTCTGTTAGTCACATGTCTGTGGAACTTGTTCAGTTTATGTCTCAGTTGTTGAATCTTGTAATGTTCATCCAAATATTTACACATGTTAAGTTTACTGAAAATGAACGCAGTTGACAGTGAAAGGACGTTTATTTTTTTAGCTGAGTTTATATATTGGGTTAAATACGGTATAGATAGGGTTAAATACGGTATAGATAGGGTTACATACGGTATATATGTCGTTAAATAAGGTATATATAGGGTTAAATACGCTATAGATAGGGTTACATGCGGTATAGATACATAGGGATAAAATATAGATATTGGTTAACTAATCCTCGTTGATACTGTTATGCAACTATGAAGAGATTGTATTGCTTTTTACGGAGGAAGGAGAGGGGTGGAAACAGTTTGTCTAGAACAGGGGTTCATAGACCCCCCCCACGTCTATTTCTATGGGTACACCCCCCCACATCTATTTCTATGGGTACACCCCCCCACGTCTATTTCTATGGGTACACCCCCCCACATCTATTTCTATGGGTACACCCCCCCCACATTTATTTCTATGGGTACACCCCCCCCACGTCTATTTCTATGGGTACACCCCCCCACGTCTATTTCTATGGGTACACCCCCCCACGTCTATTTCTATGGTTCCCCCCCGCGTCTATTTCTATGGGTACACCCCCCCACGTCTATTTCTATGGGTACACCCCCCCACGTCTATTTCTATGGGTACACCCCCCCACGTCTATTTCTATGGGTACACCCCCCCACGTCTATTTCTATGGGTTACACCCCCCCACGTCTATTTCTATGGGTACACCCCCCCACGTCTATTTCTATGGGTTACACCCCCCCACGTCTATTTCTATGGGTTACACCCCCCCACGTCTATTTCTATGGGTACACCCCCCCACGTCTATTTCTATGGGTTACACCCCCCCACGTCTATTTCTATGGGTACACCCCCCCACGTCTATTTCTATGGGTTACACCCCCCCACGTCTATTTCTATGGGTACACCCCCCCACGCCTATTTCTATGGGTACACCCCCCCACGTCTATTTCTATGGGTACACCCCCCCACGTCTATTTCTATGGGTACACCCCCCACGTCTATTTCTATGGGTACACCCCCCCACGTCTATTTCTATGGGTACACCCCCCCACGTCTATTTCTATGGGTACACCCCCCCACGTCTATTTCTATGGGTACACCCCCCCACGTCTATTTCTATGGGTACACCCCCCACGTCTATTTCTATGGGAACACCCCCCCACGTCTATTTCTATGGGTACACCCCCCCACGTCTATTTCTATGGGTACACCCCCCCACCCACGTCTATTTCTATGGGTACACCCCACCCCCCACATCTATTTCTATGACACCAACTGTTCACACCCCTCCTGCTCACCTCTTTAGCCATGTCTAATGTGTATTCATGTGATATTTGAGTGACTCGAACATTACTACAAATTCTATAGGCTAAAAAGCATCAGCTGACATGGGCTGGTTATAAATTGTTCTCAGGCCTGTAATGACTGATATGACAAGAGGAACTGATGATGTACTACCCAATATAGAACTGATGATGTACTGCCCAATACAGAACTGATGATGTACTACCCAATATAGAACTGATGATGTACTACCCAATATAGAACTGATGATATACTACCCAATATAGAACTGATGATGTACTACCCAATATAGAACTGATGATGTACTACCCAATATAGAACTGATGATGTAATACCCAATATAGAACTGATGATGTACTACCCAATATAGAACTGATGATGTACTACCCAATATAGAACTGATGATGTAATACCCAATATAGAACTGATGATGTATTACCCAATATAGAACTGATGATGTACTACCCAATATAGAACTGATGATGTAATACCCAATATAGAACTGATGATGTAATACCCAATATAGAACTGATGATGCACTACCCAATATAGAACTGATGATGTACTACCCAATATAGAACTGAGGATGTACTACCCAATATAGAACTGATGATGTACTACCCAATATAGAACTGATGATGCACTACCCAATATAGAACTGATGATGTAATACCCAATATAGAACTGATGATGTACTACCCAATATAGAACTGATGATGTAATACCCAATATAGAAATTGTACCTTTTGCATTCTATTATTACAATTTTCAAGAGTAAGTTGAAAGCCGGACTGAGTCGTCCCCCCCCCCAAAAAGGGAGCGCCCCACAGTTTAGGAACCAGTGGTCTAGAAGTCAAATAACTGACCTAAAGCTTAAAGAAAACAGTTACAAGAATTAGTAAGGTAGATGAAAAATGGAAACTGTATTTTTGTTACATTTAAAAAGTCACTGCATAATTGTCCCTCATAGGATCTATAGGGCTCTGATCATAAGTAGTGCACTATATAGGGAATAGGGCTCTGGTCTATAGTAGTACCACTATATAGGGAATAGTGCTCTGGTCTATAGTAGTACCACTATATAGGGAATAGTACTCTGGTCTATAGTAGTACCACTATATAGGGAATAGTGCTCTGGTCTATAGTAGTACCACTATATAGGGAATAGGGCTCTTGTCTATAGTAGTACAGTATATAGGGAATAGTGCTCTGGTCTATAGTAGTACCACTATATAGGGAATAGTGCTCTGGTCTAAAGTAGTACCACTATATAGGGAATAGGGCTCTGGTCTATAGTAGTACCACTATATAGGGAATAGGGCTCTGGTCTAAAGTAGTACCACTATATAGGGAATAGGGCTCTGGTCTATAGTAGTGCACTATATAGGGAATAGGGCTCTCATCTATAGTAGTGCACTATATAGGGAATAGGGCTCTGGTCTATAGTAGTACCACTATATAGGGAATAGGGCTCTGGTCTAAAGTAGTGCACTATATAGGGAATAGGACTCTGGTCTATAGTAGTGCACTATATAGGGAATAGGACTCTGGTCTATAGTAGTGCACTATATAGGGAATAGGGCTCTGGTCTATAGTAGTGCACTATATAGGGAATAGGCCTCTGGTCATAAGTAGTGCACTATATAGGGAATAGGGCTCTGGTCTATAGTAGTGCACTATATAGGGAATAGGGCTCTGGTCTATAGTAGTGCACTATATAGGGAATAGGGCTCTGGTCTAAAGTAGTGTACTATATATAGGGAATAGGGCTCTGGTCTAAAGTAGTGTACTATATATAGGGAATAGGGCTCTGGTCTATAGTAGTGCACTATATAGGGAATTGGGCTCTGGTCTAAAGTAGTACACTATATAGGGAATAGGGCTCTGGTCTATAGTAGTGCACTATATAGGGAATAGGGCTCTGGTCTATAGTAGTGCACTATATAGGGAATAGGGCTCTGGTCTATAGTAGTGCACTATATAGGGAATAGGGCTCTGGTCTATAGTAGTGCACTATATAGGGAATAGGGCTCTGGTCTATAGTAGTGCACTATATAGGGAATAGGGCTCTGGTCTATAGTAGTGCACTATATAGGGAATAGGGCTCTGGTCTATAGTAGTGCACTATATAGTGAATAGGGCTCTAGTCTAAAGTAGTGCACTATATAGGGAATAGGACTCTGGTCTATAGTAGTGTACTATATAGGGAATAGGGTGCCATTCGTAATGTAAACACCGTCACACTCAGAGATCAAATATTTCCTGCCACATTTCATCATGTGCAGGTCTGGCTCTGTTCGTAAAAACCGAAATTCCAGAGTTAAATCCCAATAACGTGAAAACAACCACAGGCCTGAGATTAGCACCCCCTTCCCACCTTCCCCCCTTCAACACGCACTCTCCTTTTCTCTCTCTCTCTCTCTCTCTGAATACTGTGAATACTTACAGTTTGTTCTTCATCAGTTTACACAGAGCTCACACTAGGAATCTCTGATTTGATGGTTCAACAACTTTCTAGTGTAATGTGAGTTCTACAATCATCCAAATTTAACCCCTTAACCCTCAAACTAAACACTGGGGTAATTTTTTGGGGAATATTTGTGATCATAGCCCCAAAGGTGATTATTTTCAATTCTTTAAAATCCTCACTTTGACAATTAACTTGTTCTTAAGTCCATGTATCAACATGGACTTTTTAAAACAGTGCAAAAAAAACAACTGAATTCTGCCTAGTAATTTCATAAACAGGAACGTGAATCAAGGTTTCCCTGGAGACGTCTCCATCCTGGAGACAAGTGATCCATAACAGGGTGGAGGGGGACCTGTATCAGTGATCCATAACAGGGTGGAGGGGGACCTGTATCAGTGATCCATAACAGGGTGGAGGGGGACCTGTATCAGTGATCCATAACAGGATGGAAGGGGACCTGTATCAGTGATCCATAACAGGGTGGAGGGGGACCTGTTATCAGTGATCCATAACAGGGTGGAGGGGGACCTGTATCAGTGATCCATAACAGGATGGAAGGGGACCTGTATCAGTGATCCATAACAGGGTGGAGGGGGACCTGTTATCAGTGATCCATAACAGGGTGGAGGGGGGACCTGTATCAGTGATCCATAACAGGGTGGAGGGGGGACCTGTATCAGTGATCCATAACAGGGTGGAGGGGGACCTGTATCAGTGATCCATAACAGGGTGGAGGGGGACCTGTATCAGTGATCCATAACAGGGTGGAGGGGGGACCTGTATCAGTGATCCATAACAGGGTGGAGGGGGACCTGTATCAGTGATCCATAACAGGGTGGAGGGGGGACCTGTATCAGTGATCCATAACAGGGTGGAGGGGGACCTGTATCAGTGATCCATAACAGGGTGGAGGGGGACCTGTATCAGTGATCCATAACAGGGTGGAGGGGGACCTGTATCAGTGATCCATAACAGGGTGGAGGGGGAACTGTATCAGTGATCCATAACAGGGTGGAGGGGGACCTGTATCAGTGATCCATAACAGGGTGGAGGGGGCCCTGTATCAGTGATCCATAACAGGGTGGAGGGGGGACCTGTATCAGTGATCCATAACAGGGTGGAGGGGGACCTGTATCAGTGATCCATAACAGGGTGGAGGGGGACCTGTATCAGTGATCCATAACAGGGTGGAGGGGGACCTGTATCAGTGATCCATAACAGGGTGGAGGGGGACCTGTATCAGTGATCCATAACAGGGTGGAGGGGGACCTGTATCAGTGATCCATAACAGGGTGGAGGGGGGACCTGTATCAGTGATCCATAACAGGGTGGAGGGGGACCTGTATCAGTGATCCATAACAGGGTGGAGGGGGACCTGTATCAGTGATCCATAACAGGGTGGAGGGGGGACCTGTATCAGTGATCCATAACAGGGTGGAGGGGGACCTGTATCAGTGATCCATAACAGGGTGGAGGGGGCCCTGTATCAGTGATCCATAACAGGGTGGAGGGGGGACCTGTATCAGTGATCCATAACAGGGTGGAGGGGGACCTGTATCAGTGATCCATAACAGGGTGGAGGGGGACCTGTATCAGTGATCCATAACAGGGTGGAGGGGGACCTGTATCAGTGATCCATAACAGGGTGGAGGGGGGACCTGTATCAGTGATCCATAACAGGGTGGAGGGGGACCTGTATCAGTGATCCATAACAGGGTGGAGGGGGACCTGTATCAGTGATCCATAACAGGGTGGAGGGGGACCTGTATCAGTGATTTTGACTAGATCATCTGCCACGCCCTCTCCTCCCCTCTACTAACCACTGGTCCTGGCAACCCATGTTACGCACACCTGGCAACCATCGTTTAGTACACCTTGCAACCATCGTTACGCACGCCTGGCAACCATCGTTACTGAACACCTGGCAACCATCGTTACGCACACCTGGCAACCATCGTTAAGCACACCTGGCAACCATCGTTACGCACACTTGGCAAACATCGTTACGCACACCTGGCAACCATCGTTAAGCACACCTGGCAACCATCGTTACGCACACCTGGCAACCATAGTTACGCCCACCTGGCAACCATCGTTACGTACACCTGGCAACCATCGTTACGTACACCTGGCAACTATCGTTACGCACACCTGGCAACCATCGTTACGCACACCTGGCAACCATCGTTACTCACACCTCCTCCCCATCGTTACTCACACCTCCTCCCCATCGTTACTCACACCTCCTCCCCATCGTTACTCACACCTCCTCCCCATCGTTACTCACACCTCCTCCCCATCGTTACTCACACCTGGACTTCATCACCACCCTGATTACTCTCCCTTTATTTAGCCGTTGGTCACATACATATATTTAGCAGATGTTATTGCGGGTGTAGTGAAATCCTTGTGTTCCCGAACTCCAACAGTGCAGTAGTATCTAACAATTCACAAATCTAAAAGTAAAAGAATGCAATTAAGAAATATATAAATATTAGGACGAAATGGTGCTCCATATGGTCGTCCATCTGTGATCTGTCTGTCAGGTGATCTGTCTGGCAGGTGATCTGTCCATCTGTGATCTGTCTGGCAGGTGATCTGTCTGTCAGGTGATCTGTCTGTCAGGTGATCTGTCTGTCAGGTGATCTGTCTGGCAGGTGATCTGTCTGGCAGGTGATCTGTCTGTCAGTTGATCTGTCTGGCAGGTGATCTATCTGTCAGGTGATCTATCTGTCAGGTGATCTGTCCATCTGTGATCTGTCTGGCAGGTGATCTGTCCATCTGTGATCTGTCTGGCAGGTGATCTATCTGGCAGGGGATCCTCAGTTCTCGTCCCGGTTCTGGAAGGCGTTCTGCACGCTCATTGGGTGGTCGGCCAGCCTGTCCTCCGGGTTCCACCCGCAGTCCAACGGCCAGTCGGAGCGAGCCAATCAAGACCTGGAGACGACTGTTCGCTGCCTTGTCTCTGCCAACCCCACCACCTGGAGCCAGCAACTCATGTGGGTTGAATACGCCCGCAACACCTTCCCCTGCTCTGCCACTGGGCTCTCGCCTTTCGAGTGTTCCCTGGGGTTTCAGCCCCCGCTCTTCCTGGGGAAAGAGGTCGGTATAGCCCCCGCTCTTCCCGGGGAAAGAGGTCGGCATAGCCCCCGCTCTTCCTGGGGAAAGAGGTCGGCATAGCCCCCGCTCTTCCCAGGGAAAGAGGTCGGCCTCGGCCCAGATGTTTGTCCGCTGCTGTCGCCGTACCTAGAAAAGACCCCGGTTGGCTCTTCCCAACACCCCCTCCAGGTATCGACGACAAGCAGATCGCCACCGGACCCCGGCCCTCCGGTATCGTCTCAGACAGAGGGTATAGCTGTCTACTCATGATCTGCCCCTCCGTGTGGCTTCCCGCAAACATTCCCCTCGTTTTATCGGCTCTTTCCCCATGTCCAAGATCATTAGCCCCTCTGCTGTTCGTCTTCTGTTGCCCTGTACCCTCCGTATTCATCCCACGTTTCATGTGTCTAGGATTAAACAAATGTCTCACAGCCCTTTGTCTCCTGTTTCCTTGCTTGGGTCAATAAACATCTGTGACTCTAGCTGTCTGCATCTGTGTCTTATCCTGAGTTCTAATAAGATCGACCATTCAGATTTTTTTAAACATGACTTATTAAAAAAAAAGCTTATGCAACATTCTCAGACCATTTTGAAATTATATATTTTTCAAAAATGGTATCTGTGTCACGTCCTGACCAGTTAAGGGGTCATTTGTAATTGTAGTATGGTCAGGGCATGTTTGTTTTGTGTGTTTTGGGGTTTTTGGTTCTAGGGGATTTTGGTTCTAGTTTTCTATTTCTATGTTTCTTTTTCTATGTGTGGCCAGGTATGGCTTCCAATCAGAGGCAGGTGTCTTTCGTTGTCTCTGATTGGAAGCCATACTTGGTAGCCTGTTTTTCCTGTGTTTTTGTGGGTGGTTGTTTTCTGTATAGTTGGTGTACCTTACAGAACTGTTGATTGTCGTTTGTTATTTTTGTTTAAGTGTTCACTCTCTCTAAATAAATACACAAAGATGAGCACTATACCTGTTGCGTTTTGGTCACCTTTCATCGACGCCTCTGACAATATGATCACACTGATCATACATCAGATGATGTATTACTTGTGAGCATAATCATTTGCTTAATTTTTGTATTTTACTAGACTGATGGCCTGCATCTGATGGTCAGTCTGAGCGGAGGGAGAGAGCAGCGGTGAGGCTGCCTCTCACCTGACTCACCCTCCCTCTGCTCACCCTCCCTCCGCGGAGAAAAGGGGGACAGTCTTCTTTTCTGTATTTATTGAGTCTATCTAATGACGGTTTAAAAAGTTTTGAAAGCTCACAATATCAACTTTGCTATGGGTTCGAGATTTCTTTTTACAGTCTATGGGGAAACTGTACACCTGCTGATCGAACGTTTCATTCAAATCAAAATCAAATCAAATCAAATGTATTTATATAGCCCTTCTTACATCAGCTGATATCTCAAAGTGCTGTACAGAAACCCAGCCTAAAACCCCAAACAGCAATCAATGTAGGTGTAGAAGCACGGTGGCTAGGAAAAACACCCTAGAAAGGCCAAAACCTAGGAAGAAACCTAGAGAGGAACCAGGCTATGAGGGGTGGCTAGGAAAAACTCCCTAGAAAGGCAGGAACCTAGGAAGAAACCTAGAGAGGAACCAGGCTATGAGGGGTGGCCAGTCCTCTTCTGGCTGTGCCGGGTGGAGATTATAACAGCACATGGCCTAGATGTTCAAATGTTCATAAATGACCAGCATTGTCAAATAATAATAATCATAGTAGTTGTCGAGGGTGCAACAAGTCAGTAACACAAGAGTAAGTGTCAGTTGGCTTTTTCAAAATCCTAAATATGAATGCCCAAAATCATGGACATTCATATGAAGTTGGTCCCCCCCTTTACTGTTATAACAGCCTCCGTTCTTCATGGAAGGCTTTCCACTATATTTTGGAACATTGTTGCGGGGACTTGCTTCCATTCAGCAACAAGAGCATTAGGGAGGTCGAGGACTGATGTTGGGCGATTAGGCCTGGCTCGCAGTCAGTGTTCTAATTCAACCCAAAGGTGTTTAATGGGGTTGAGGTCAGGGCTCTGTACAGGCCAGACAAGTTCTTCCACACCGATCTCAACAAACCATTTCTGTATAAACCACACTTGGTGCATGGGAACATTGTCATGCTGAAACAGGAAAGGGCCTTTCCCAAACTGTTGCCACAAAGTTGGAAGCGCAGAATCGTCTAGAACATGAGGTGGGCAATTGCAGTCCTCGAGGGCCTGATTGGTGACACAGTTTTGCTAACACACCTGACTCCAATAATCACCCAATCATGATCTTCAGTTTAGAATGTAATTTGATTAATCAGCTGTGTTTGCTAGGGATGTGTCACGTCCTGACCAGTAAAGGGGTTATTTGTTATTGTAGTTTAGATAGGACATGGCAGGGGGTGTTTGTTTTATGTGTTTCGGGGTTTTTTGGTTTTTTGGTTCATGTTCTATGTTAGTCTATTTCTATGTCTGTGTCTAGTTATTCTATTTCTATGTTTAGTTTATTGGGTTGACCTTCAATTGGAGGCAGCTGTTCCTCGTTGCCTCTAATTGAAGGTCCTATTTAGTAGGGGTGTTTTTTCATGGGTTTTTGTGGGTTGTTGTTCCATGTTTAGCTGTGTGCCTCACAGGACTGTTTCTTCTTCGTTGTTTTGATTCAAGTGTTTTTGTTTCGTTTTCTTCTCAATAAATAAGAAGATGAGTTTACACATTCCCGCTGCGCCTTGGTCCCATCTTTACGACGAACGCGACAGGATGGAGAAACAGTGTGCCTCCAATCAGGCCCTGGAGGACTGGAGTTGCCCATCCCTGGTCTAGAATGTCATTGCTGCAGCATTAAGATTTCACTTCACTGGAAGTAAGGCCCTAGCCCCAGACCATTATTGCTCCTCCACCAAACTTTACAGTTGGCACTATGCATTGGGGCAGGTAGCGTTCTCCTGGCATCCGCCAAACCCAGATTCGTCCATCGGACTGCCAGTTGGTGAAGTTTCATCACTCCAGAGAACACGTTTCCACTGCTCCAGAGTCCAATGGCGGCGAGCTTTACACCACTCCAGCCGATGCTTAGCATT
The DNA here is from genome assembly GCF_965601325.2 of Salmo salar. Taxonomy (NCBI): domain Eukaryota; kingdom Metazoa; phylum Chordata; class Actinopteri; order Salmoniformes; family Salmonidae; genus Salmo; species Salmo salar. Next base: position 2,359,370 of record NC_138300.1, read on the forward strand.
GCGCAATGGTGATCTACATTTAAACTCAGTTTTTCCCAATTCCTGACATTTAATCCTAGTAAAAATGCCCTGTCTTAGGCCAGTTAGGATCACCACTTTAGTTTAAGAATGTGAAATGTCAGAATAATAGTAGAGAGAATTACTTCAGCTTATTTCAGCTTTTATTTCTTTCATCACATTCCCAGTGGGTCACAAGTTTACATACACTCAATTAGTATTTGGTAGCATTGCCTTTAAATTGTTTAACTTGGGTCAAACGTATCGGGTAGCCTTCCACAAGCTTCCCACAATAAATTGGGTGAATTTTGGCCCATTCCTCCTGACAGAGAGTCAGGTTTGTAGGCCTCCTTGCTCGCACACGCTTTTTCAGTTCTGCCCACAATTTTCTATAGGATTGAGGTCAGGGCTTTGTGATGGCCACTCCAATACCTTGACTTGGTTGTCCTTAAGCCATTTTGCCACAACTTTGGAAGTATGCTTGTGGTCATTGTCCATTTGGAAGACCCATTTGCGACCAAGCTTTAACTTCCTGACTGACGTCTTGAGATGTTGCTTCAACATATCCACATAATTTTCCAACCTCATGAAGCCATCTATTTCGTGAAGTGCACCAGTCCCTCCTGCAGCAAAGCACCCCCACAACATGATGCTGTCACCCCCGTGCTTCACGGTTGGGATGGTGTTCTTCGGCTTGCAAGCGTCCCCCTTTTTCCTCCAAACACAACAATGGTCATTATGGCCAAACAGTTCTATTTTGGTATCATCAGACCAGAGGACATTTCTCCAAAAAGTACGATATTTGTCCCCATGTGCAGTTGCAAACCATAGTCTGGCTTTTTTATGGCGGTTTTATAGCAGTGGCTTCTTCCTTGCTGAGCGGCCTTTCAGGTTACGTCGATATAGGACTCGTTTTACTGTGGATATTGTAACGCCCTGGCCATAGAGAGGGGTTTTTTGTTCTTTATTTTGGTTAGGCCAGGGTGTTACATTGGGTGGGCGTTCTATGTTTTTGTATTTCTTTGTTTTGGGCCGTGTGCCGGAGTCACACAGAAGAAGCCTGTTTTTCCTTTGGGTTTTGTGGGGGATTGTTTCTGTTTTGTATTGCATCTGACAGTACTGTTTGGCTGTCGGTTTTCTTGTTTTGTATAGTGTTCTTTCGTCCATTAAAGTACGTCAATGATGAACACTAACTCCGCTGTGCCTTGGTCTACTCTCTCTTCAGACAGCCGTTACAGAATCCCCCACCAACAACGGACCAAGCAGCGGAGGAAGGAGCAGCACAAGGAGGGGATGAAGCAGCATGCTCGGGAGGTCATGGCAGCCTGGTCGTTGGAGGTGTTGGAGTCCAGGATTGACTGGACATGGGATCAATTATTTGACCACTGCAACAACCTGCCGAGGGAGAGCGACGGACACGGGAGGCAGCCCCAAAACATTTTTTTGGGGGGCACACAGGGAGATTGGCGGAGTCAGGCGGTAGACCTGAGCCAACTCCCCGTGCTTACCGGAAGCAGCGTGGTACTGGTAAGGCACCGTGTTATGCTGTGGAGCGCAAGGTGTCCCCAGTGCGCGTTGACAGCCCGGAGTGCTACATTCCAGCCCCCCGCAAGTGCCATGCGAGAGTGAGCATCGAGCCAGGGCGGATTGTGCCAGCTCAGCGCGTCTGGTCTCCAGTGCGCCTCCTCGGTCCAGGTTATCCTGCGCCGGCGTTGCGCACTGTGTCTCCAGAGCGCTGGGAGGGCCCAGTTCACCCAATGCCTGCGCTCCGCCCGTGCTGGGCCAAAGTGGGCATTCAGCCTGGAGTGTGGGTAAAGAGCCTACGTACCAGAACTCCAGTGCTCCCCCACAGCCTGGTTTATCCTGTGCCTCCTCCACGGACCAGGCCTCCAGTGGGTCTCCCCATCCTGGTCTCTCCTGTGCCTCCTCCGAGGACCAGGCCTCCAGTGGGTCTCCCCATCCTGGTCAGTCCTGTGCCTGCTCCACGGACCAGGCCTCCAGTGGGTCTCCCCATCCTGGTCTCTCCTGTGCCTCCTCCGAGGACCAGGCCTCCAGTGGGTCTCCCCATCCTGGTCAGTCCTGTGCCTGCTCCACGGACCAGGCCTCCAGTGGGTCTCCCCGTCCTGGTCTCTCCTGTGCTGCTTCCACGGACCAGGCCTCCAGTGGGTCTCCCCAGCCTGGTGAGTCCAGTGCCTGCGCCCAGAGCCAGGCCTCCTTCATGTCTCCCCAGCCTGGTGAATCCTGGGCCAGAGCCGCCAGAGCCGCCCACCAGTCCGGAGCCGCCAGAGCCGCCCGCCTGTCCGGAGCCGCCAGAGCCGCCCGCCTGTCCGGAGCCGCCAGAGCCGCCCGCCTGTCCGGAGCCGCCAGAGCCGCCCGCCTGTCCGACGGTGCCAGAGCCGCCTGCCAGCCGGGCGCAGCCATCGAAGCCCGCCAGCCGGGCGCAGCCATCGACGCCCGCCAGCCGGGCGCAGCCATCGCCGCCCGCCAGCCGGGCGCAGCCAGGGTTGTCCGCCAGCCGGGCGCAGCCAGGGTTGTCCGCCAGCCGGACGCAACCAGAATCGCCCGCCAGCCGGGCGCAGCCAGGGTCGCCCACCAGTCCTCCGGCGCGGCCAGTTGCGCCACCTAAGTGAGTGAAGCCGAGGGTGGAGCGGAGGCCACGTCCCGCACCTGAGCCGCCGCCGTAAGAAGGCCCACCCGGACCCTCCCCTTCAGAGTCAGGTTTTGCGGCCGGAATCCGCACCTTGGGGGGGGGGTACTGTAACGCCCTGGCCATAGAGAGGGGTTTTTTGTTCTTTATTTTGGTTAGGCCAGGGTGTTACATTGGGTGGGCGTTCTATGTAAATTTTTTCTATGTTTTTGTATTTCTTTGTTTTGGGCCGTGTGTGGCTGCCAATCAGGCACAGCTGAAGTTCATTGTTGCTGATTGGGAGTCACACATAAGAAGCCTGTTTTTCCTTTGGGTTTTGTGGGGGACTGTTTCTGTTTTGTATTGCACCTGACAGTACTGTTTGGCTGTCGGTTTTCTTGTTTTTATAGTGTTCTTTCGTCCATTAAATTACGTCAATGATGAACACTAACTCCGCTGCGCCTTGGTCTACTCTCTCTTCAGACAGCCGTTACAGATATTGATACTTTTGTACCTGTTTCCTCCAGCATCTTCACAAGGTCCTTTGCTGTTGTTCTGGGATTGATTTGCACTTTTCGCACCAAAGTACGTTCATCTCTAGGAGACAGAACGCGTCTCCTTCCTGAGCGGTATGACGGCTACGTGGTCCCATGGTGTTTATACTTGCATACTATTGCTTGTACAGATAAACGTGGTACCTTCAGGCTTTTGGAAATTGCTCCCAAGGATGCACCAGACTTGTGGAGGTCTACAATTTTATTTCTGAGGTCTTGGCTGATTTCTTTTGATTTTCCCATGATGTCAAGCAAAGAGGCACTGAGTTTGAAGGTAGGCCTTGAAATACATCCACAGGTACACCTCCAATTGACTCAAATTATGTCAATTAGCCTGGCTTTAGAAGTTTCTGGTAGGCTAATTGACATCATTTGAGTCAATTGGAGGTGTACCTGTGGATGTATTTCAATTTTCCAAGCTGTTTAAAGGCACAGTCAACTTAGTGTATGTAAACTTCTGACCCACTGGAATTGTGATACAGTGAATTATAAGTGAAATAATCTGTATGTAAACAATTGTTGGAACAATGACTTGTGTTATGCACAAAGTAGATGCCAAAACTATAGTTTGTTAACAAGAAAATTTGTGGAGTGGTTGAAAAACGAGTTTTAAATGACTCCAACCAAAGTGTACTTAAACTTCCGACTTCAACTGTACATGTAAAATGTAAATTAGCATGCCATTTTGGACGCAGACTACAGCTAAGGTTGTTCCTACCTGTCTTCAGCATGCATAACACAGTTCCCCGGGGATCTGGCGGAGGCCTGCTGTAGTTTCTGAGACTCTATCCTTCCTGAGAATCCCTCCAATAGACGCAGACCTCCGAAGTTCCCCGCCACATCACCGTAGCCCCCTGCTACCGCCTCCGCTGTCCTCAGACTGGACCTTCCCTGGAGGCCTGGGGCTGCTGCTGGGGACTTCAGGTCCAGGTCGCTCTTATTCTCCAGATACATGTTGAGATTGGAGAGTAGTCCCACACAGGGTCTAGACAGAGAGAGAGAGAGAGATGGAGAGAAAGAGAGACCAATAAAAATAAATGGTATTTGTTAAAGCCACACTACAGAATAGAACTATAGGTCAAAACTACACTACAGAATAGAACTATGGGTCAAAACTACACTACGGATTGGATACATACTGGGCCTATAGGTTAAGGATACATACTGGGCCTATAGGTTAGGCTACAGATTCAGACTGTAGGTTAAGGATACATACTGGGCCTATAGGTTAAGGATACATACTGGGCCTATAGGTTAAGGCTACATACTGGGCCTATAGGTTAAGGAAAAATACTGGGCCTATAGGTTAAGGATACATACTGGGCCTATAGGTTAAGGATACATACTGGGCCTATAGGTTAAGGATACATACTGGGCCTATAGGTTAAGGATACATACTGGGTCTATAGGTTAAGGATACATACTGGGCCTGTAGGTTAAGGATACATACTGGGCCTATAGGTTAAGGATACATACTGGGCCTATAGGTTAAGGATACATACTGGGCCTATAGGTTAAGGATACATACTGGGCCTGTAGGTTACGGATACATACTGGGCCTATAGGTTAAGGATACATACTGGGCCTATAGGTTAAGGATACATACTGGGCCTATAGGTTAAGGATACATACTGGGCCTATAGGTTAAGGATACATACTGGGCCTATAGGTTAAGGATACATACTGGGCCTATAGGTTAAGGATACATACTGGGGCTATAGGTTAGGCTACAGATTCAGACTATAGGTTAAGGATACATACTGGGCCTATAGGTTAAGGATACATACTGGGCCTATAGGTTAAGGATACATACTGGGCCTATAGGTTAAGGCTACAGATTCAGACTGTAGGTTAAGGATACATACTGGGCCTATAGGTTAAGGATACATACTGGGCCTACAGGTTAAGGATACATACTGGGCCTATAGGTTAAGGACACATACTGGGCCTATAGGTTAGGCTACAGATTCAGCCTATAGGTTAAGGATACATACTGGGACTATAGGTTAAGGATACATACTGGGCTTATAGGTTAATGATACATACTGGGCCTATAGGTTAAGGCTACATACTGGGCCTATAGGTTAAGGATACATACTGGGCCTATAGGTTAAGGATACATACTGGGCCTATAGGTTAAGGATACATACTTCGCCTATAGGTTAAGGCTACATACTGGGCCTATAGGTTAAGGATACATACTGGGCCTATAGGTTAAGGATACATACTGGGCCTATAGGTTAAGGATACCAATTCAGACTATAGGTTAAGGATACATACTGGGCCAATAGGTTAAGGAGACATACTGGGCCTATAGGTTAAGGATACATACTGGGCCTATAGGTTAGAGATACATACTGGGCCTATAGGTTAAGGATACATATTGGGCCTATAGGTTAAGGATACATACTGGGCCTATAGGTTAAGGATACATACTGGGCCTATAGGTTATGGATACATACTGGGCCTATAGGTTAAGGATACATACTGGGCCTATAGGTTATGGATACAGAGAAGGCCAAAAGGCATTACAGTATTTGCTTTCCTTCTTTGGCCGTTGTCACTAGACTAGCGTTAACACACACACACAGAGGCCTGCAATAGACTAGAGTTCACAGAGAGAGGCCTGCCCTAGACTACAGTTCACAGAGAGAGAGGCCTGCCCTAGAGTTCACAGAGAGAGGCCTGCAATAGACTAGAGTTAATAGAGAGAGAGGCCTACCCTAGAGTTAACAGAGAGAGAGGCCTGCAATAGACTAGAGTTAATAGAGAGAGAGGCCTACCCTAGAGTTAACAGAGAGAGAGGCCTGCAATAGACTAGAGTTCACAGAGAGAGGCCTGCCCTAGAGTTAACAGAGAGAGAGGCCTGCCCTAGAGTTCACAGAGAGAGGCCTGCAATAGACTAGAGTTAATAGAGAGAGGCCTGCCCTAGAGTTAACTGAGAGAGAGGCCTGCCCTAGACTAGAGTTCACAGAGAGAGAGGCCTGCCCTAGAGTTAACAGAGAGAGAGGCCTGCCCTAGACTAGAGTTCACAGAGAGAGAGTCCTGCCCTAGACTAGAGTTCACAGAGAGAGGCCTGCCCTAGAGTTAACAGAGAGAGAGGCCTGCCCTAGACTACAGTTCACAGAGAGAGGCCTGCCCTAGAGTTAACAGAGAGAGAGGCCTGCCCTAGACTAGAGTTAACAGAGAGAGAGGCCTGCCCTAGACTACAGTTAGTAGAGAGGCCTGCCCTAGACTAGAGGTTACAGAGAGAGGCCTGCCCTAGACTAGAGGTTACAGAGAAAGGCCTGCCCTAGACTAGAGGTTACAGAGAGAGGCCTGCCCTAGACTAGAGGTTACAGAAAGAGAACTGCCCTAGACTAGAGGTTACAGAGAGAGGCCTGCCCTAGACTAGAGTTTACAGAAAGAGGCCTGCCCTAGACTACAGTTAGTAGAGAGGCCTGCCCTAGACTAGAGGTTACAGAGAGAGAGGCCTGCCCTAGACTAGAGGTTACAGAGAGAGAGGCCTGCCCTAGACTAGAGGTTATAGAGAGAGGCCTGTCCTAGACTAGAGGTTACAGAGAGAGGCCTGCCCTAGAGTTAACAGAGAGAGAGGCCTGCCCTAGACTACAGTTCACAGAGAGAGGCCTGCCCTAGAGTTCACAGAGAGAGGCCTGCAATAGACTAGAGTTAATAGAGAGAGGCCTGCCCTAGAGTTAACAGAGAGAGAGGCCTGCCCTAGACTAGAGTTCACAGAGAGAGAGGTCTGCCCTAGACTAGAGTTCACAGAGAGAGTCCTGCCCTAGAGTTAACAGAGAGAGAGGCCTGCCCTAGACTAGAGTTCACAGAGAGAGAGTCCTGCCCTAGACTAGAGTTCACAGAGAGAGGCCTGCCCTAGAGTTAACAGAGAGAGAGGCCTGCCCTAGACTACAGTTCACAGAGAGAGGCCTGCCCTAGAGTTAACAGAGAGAGAGGCCTGCCCTAGACTAGAGTTAACAGAGAGAGAGGCCTGCCCTAGACTACAGTTAGTAGAGAGGCCTGCCCTAGACTAGAGGTTACAGAGAGAGGCCTGCCCTAGACTAGAGGTTACAGAGAAAGGCCTGCCCTAGACTAGAGGTTACAGAGAGAGGCCTCTCTAGACTAGAGGTTACAGAAAGAGGCCTGCCCTAGACTAGAGGTTACAGAGAGAGGCCTGCCCTAGACTAGAGGTTACAGAAAGAGGCCTGCCCTAGACTACAGTTAGTAGAGAGGCCTGCCCTAGACTAGAGGTTACAGAGAGAGAGGCCTGCCCTAGACTAGAGGTTACAGAAAGAGGCCTGCCCTAGACTAGAGGTTGCAGAAAGAGGCCTGCCCTAGACTAGAGGTTACAGAGAGAGATCTGCCCTAGACTAGAGGTTACAGAAAGAGGCCTGCCCTAGACTAGAGGTTAGAGAAAGAGGCCTGCCCTAGACTACAGTTAGTAGAGAGGCCTGCCCTAGACTGGAGGTTACAGAGAGAGAGTGCTGCCCTAGACTAGAGGTTATAGAGAGAGGCCTGTCCTAGACTAGAGGTTACAGAGAGAGGCCTGCCCTAAACTAGAGGTTACAGAGAGAGAGAGGCCTGCCCTAGACTAGAGGTTACAGAGAGAGAGGCCTGCCCCAGACTAGAGGTTACAGAGAAAGGCCTGTCCTAGACTAGAGGTTACAGAGAGAGAGAGTCCTGCCCTAGACTAGAGGTTACAGAGAGAGGCCTGCCCTAGACTACAGTTAGTAGAGAGGCCTGCCCTAGACTAGAGTTAGTAGAGAGACCTGCTCTAGACTAGAGGTTACAGAGAGAGTATTGTGGGCTGGCAGGTATAGTGAGCCAGGAAGTCTGACTGTGTGAGATCCCCAGGGGAATCATAAGCTCATCCATGTGGTCTAGACATGCCTCGTCATGTGATCACAACAATCAGCTACTACCATTGTGTGTCTGCATGGACACTTGGTCCTCATTCAGGAAACCCGCCCTCTAAGCCGAGGCCCCCTGAGGCAGAGAGACGCCGCGTCACATGACCCCCTGGCTGGGCCTCGGCTTCTAGTAACGTGACGCACCACACTACCACACCACACTACCACACCATACTACCACACCACACCACCACACCACACCATACTACTACACCACACTACCACACCACACTACCACACCACACTACCACACCATACTACCACACCACACTACCACACCACACTACCACACCACACTACCACACCATACTACCACACCACACCATACTACCACACCACCACACCATACTACCACACCACCACACCATACTACCACACCACCACACCGTACCATACTACCACACCTTACTACCACACTTCACTACCTCACCATACTACCACACCACACTACCACACCACACTACCACACTACCACACCACACCACACTACCACACCACACTACCACACCCTACTACCACACCACAGTACACTACCACACCATACTACCACACCACACGACCACACCACACTACCACACCATACTACCACACCACACTACCACACCATACTACCACACCATACTACCACACCATACAACCACACCATACTACCACACCACACTACCACACCACACTACCACACCCTACTACCACACCACACTACCACACCATACTACCACCACAGTACCACACCATACTACCACACCACACTACCACACCACACTACCACACTACACTACCACACCATACTACCACACCACACTACCACACCATACTACCACACCACCACCACACTACCACACCACACTACCACACCATACTACCACACCATACTACCACACCATACTACCACACCATACAGATCTACTACTACCACACCATACTACCACACCACACTACCACACCATACGACCACACCACACTACCACACTACCACACCGTACTACCACACCACACTACTACACCATACTACCACACCACACTATCACACCATACTACCACACCACACTACCACACCACACTACCACACCATACTACCACACCACACTACCACACCATACAGATCTACTGCTACCACACCACACTACCACACCATACTACCACACCACACTACCACACTATACTACCACACCATACTACCACACCACACTACCACACCACACTACCACACCACCACACTACCACAATACTACCACACCATACTACCACACCACACTACCACACCATACTACCACACCATACAGATCTACTACTACCACACCATACTACCACACCATACAGATCTACTACTACCACACCATACTACCACACCACACTACCACACCATACGACCACACCACACTACCACACCATACTACCACACCACACTACCACACCATACTACCACAACATACTACCACCACACTACCACACCACACTACCAAACCACACTACCACACCATACTGCCACACCATTCAGATCTCCTCCTACCACACCATACTACCACACCATACTACCACACCACCACGCCACACTACCACACCATACTACCACACCACCACACCACAATTCCACACCATACTACCACACCACGACACCATACTACCACCATACTACCTCACCATACTACCACACCACACTACCACACCACACTACCACACTACCACACCATACTACCACACCACACTACTACACCATACTACCACCCCACACTACTACACCATACTACCACCCCACACTACCACACCACACTACCACATCATACTACCACACCACAATACCACACCATACAGATCTACTGCTAACAAACCACACTACCACACAACACTACCACACCATACTACCACACCACACTACCACACCATACAGATCTGCTACTACCACACCATACTACCACACCACACTACCACACCATACTACCACACCACACTACCACACCACACCACACTACCACACCATACTACCACCACACTACCACACTACACTACCACACCATACTACCACACCACACGACCACACCACATGACCACACAACACTACCACACCATACTACCACACCACACTACCACACCATACTACCACACCACACTACCACACCACACTACCACACCATACTACCACACCATACTACCACCACACTACCACACCATACTACCATACCACACTACCACACTACACTACCACACCATACTACCACACCACACTACCACCATACTACCACACCACACTACCACACCATACTACCACACCACACTACCACACCACACCATACTACCACACCACACTAACACACCGCACTACCACACCACCACCATACTACCACACCACACTACCACACCATACAGATCTACTACTACCACACCATACTACCACACCACACTACCACACCATACGACCACACCACACTACCACACTACCACACCATACTACCACACTACCACACCATACTACCACACCATTCAGATCTACTACTACCACACCACAATTCCACACCATACTACCACACCACGACACCATACTACCACCATACTACCACACCATACTACCACACCACACTACCACACCACACTACCACACCACACTACCACACCATACTACCAAACCACACTACCACAACATACAGATCTACTGCAAACAAACCACACTACCACACCATACTACCACACCACACTACCACACCATACTACCACACCATACTTCCACACCATACTACCACACCACACTAACACACCACACTACCACACCATACTACCACACTACACTACCACACCACACTACCACACCACACTACCGCCATACTACCACACCACACTACCACACCATACTACCACACCATACAGATCTACTACTACCACACCATACTACACCATACTACCACACTACCACACCATACTACCACACCACACTACTACACCATACTACCACCCCACACTACTACACCATACTACCACCCCACACTACCACACCACACTACCACACCATACTACCACACCACAATACCACACCATACAGATCTACTGCTAACAAACCACATTACCACACAACACTACCACACCATACTACCACACCACACTACCACACCATACAGATCTGCTACTACCACACCATACTACCACACCACACTACCACACCCTACTACCACACCACACTACCACACCATACTACCACCACAGTACCACACCATACTACCACACCACACTACCACACCACACTACCACACTACACTACCACACCATACTACCACACCACACTACCACACCATACTACCACACCACCACCATACTACCACACCACACTACCACACCATACTACCACACCATACTACCACACCATACAGATCTACTACTACCACACCATACTACCACACCACACTACCACACCATACGACCACACCACACTACCACACTACCACACCGTACTACCACACCACACTACTACACCATACTACCACACCACACTATCACACCACACTACCACACCACACTACCACACCATACTACCACACCACACTACCACACCATACAGATCTACTGCTACCACACCACACTACCACACCATACTACCACACCACACTACCACACTATACTACCACACCATACTACCACACCACACTACCACACCACACTACCACACCACCACACTACCACAATACTACCACACCATACTACCACACCACACTACCACACCATACTACCACACCATACAGATCTACTACTACCACACCATACTACCACACCATACAGATCTACTACTACCACACCATACTACCACACCACACTACCACACCATACGACCACACCACACTACCACACCATACTACCACACCACACTACCACACCATACTACCACAACATACTACCACCACACTACCACACCATACTACCACACTACCACACCACACTACCACACCATACTGCCACACCATTCAGATCTACTACTACCACACCATACTACCACACCATACTACCACACCACCACGCCACACTACCACACCATACTACCACACCACCACACCACAATTCCACACCATACTACCACACCACGACACCATACTACCACCATACTACCTCACCATACTACCACACCACACTACCACACCACACTACCACACTACCACACCATACTACCACACCACACTACTACACCATACTACCACCCCACACTACTACACCATACTACCACCCCACACTACCACACCACACTACCACACCATACTACCACACCACAATACCACACCATACAGATCTACTGCTAACAAACCACACTACCACACAACACTACCACACCATACTACCACACCACACTACCACACCATACAGATCTGCTACTACCACACCATACTACCACACCACACCACACTACCACACCATACAACCACACCACACTACCACACCACACTACCACACCCTACTACCACACCACACCACACCATACTACCACACCATACTACCACCACACTACCACACTACACTACCACACCATACTACCATACCACACACCACATGACCACACCACACTACCACACCATACTACCACACCACACTACCACACCATACTACCACACCACACTACCACACCATACTACCACACCATACTACCACACCATACTACCACCACACTACCACACCATACTACCACACCACACTACCACACTACACTACCACACCATACTACCACACCACACTACCACACCATACTACCACACCACACTACCACACCACACTACCACACCATACTACCACACCACACTACCACACCACACCATACTACCACACCACACTACCACACTACACTACCACACCACACTACCACACCACCACCATACTACCACACCACACTACCACACCACACTACCACACCATACTACCACAACATACTACCACCACACTACCACACCATACTACCACACTACCACACCATACTACCACACCATTCAGATCTACTACTACCACACCACACTATCACACCATACTACCACACCACCACACCATACTACCACACCACCACACCACACTACCACAAATCCACACCATACTACCACACCACGACACCATACTACCACCATACTACCACACCATACTACCGCACCACACTACCACACCATACTACCACACCACACTACCACACCATACTACCACACCACACTACCACACCACACTACCACACCATACTACCACACCACACTACCACAACATACAGATCTACTGCAAACAAACCACACTACCACACCATACTACCACACCACACTACCACACCATACTACCACACCATACTTCCACACCATACTACCACACCACACTACCACACCACACTACCACACCACACTACCACACCACACTACCGCCATACTACCACACCACACTACCACACCATACTACCACACCATACAGATCTACTACTACCACACCATACTACACCACACTACCACACTACCACACCATACTACCACACCATACAGATCTACTACTACCACACCATACTACCACACCACACTACCACACCACACTACCACACCACACTACCACATCACCACACCACCACACCATGCTACCACCACACTACCACACCATACTACCACACCACACTACCACACCACACTACCACACCATACTACCACACCCTACTACCACACCACACTACCACACCACACTACCACACCATACTACCACTACACTACCACACCATACTACCACACCATACTACCACACCACACTACCACACCACACTACCACACCACACTACCACACCACACCACACCATACTACCACACCACACTACCACACCATACTACCACACCACACTACCACACCATACTACCACACCATACTACCACACCACACTACCACACCATACAGATCTACTACTACCACACCATACTACCACACCACCACACCATACTACCACACCATACTACCACACCACACTACCACACCACACTACACTACCACACCATACTACCACACCACACTACCACACCATACTACCACGCCATACTACCACACCATACAGATCTACTACTACCACACCGTACTACCACACCACACTACCACACCACACTACCACACCATACTACCACACCACACTACCACACCACACTACCACACCATACTACCACCATACTACCACACCATACAGATCTACTACTACCACACCATACTACCACACCATACTACCACACCACACTACCACACCATACTACCACACCACACTACCACACCATACTACCACACCACACTACCACACCATACTACCACACCATACAGATCTACTACTACCACACCATACTACCACACCACACTACTACACCCTACTACCACACCACACTACTACACCACACTACCACACCATACTACCACACCATACAGGTCTACTACTACCACACCACACTACCACACTACCACACCATACTACCACACCACACTACCACACCATACAGATCTACTACTACTACACCCTACTACCACACCCTACTACCACATCATAAAGGTATTTGTTTGTATCTGGGCATTAAGCCTTGCTAATCTGTTCCCGGTGCCTGTGGTTGAGACCATTCAGAAATCAACCAGCCTAGCAATGATCACAAACTGTCTCGCAATGAAATTGTATTAAATTTAAAATATAAAATCAATTGTGCAGACAGTGGAATAATCAACCATACAGAATGTGTGAATTGCCTGCTGTCAGTCATCGAATGGCACTTTCTCCATTGAAAACAGATTAGTAAAAGGTTCCCTAGCTGAGCTTTAGTGGCACAGTATTATACTGTAATTACTAGTCCTAAACTCACTACAACACAACTCAGTGATGACTGTGTTCACTGGCTCTTAACTACAATTACAAAACATAGTAAGCGTTGTTAATGTTTCCAAACACAATATACTAAAGATTTAATTATTCATGTAACAAAATAAGCTTTGAAGGTTTTAGAACGCATATAACATTTAAACCTCATCAAAACTGTTTGACAATGGTCACCTGGTACAGGACATGCATTACAAATATGGAATGACCACAACAAAACAAACAAATTAAAATCTTACCTTGAAAAGTGGATGCTGTGAAGCGCAATTCTGTTGATAGCGATGGTGTCGATGATAGGTAGGATGAAGGTGCCAGGATAAAACTAACAACAAATGTAGACTGTCCCACAAAAGCCCCAGTTTAGTGATGTGGTTTATGTCTTGGTGTGTGAGGTAAGGCAGTCCCAGCTCTGTTCCTTATCCCCTGGGAGGGTTGGGTGGAACGAGAGGGAAAGCTGGAGGTGCTATCTCTCCGAGTCCAAGGAGGAGAAGAGGAGGAGGTGCTATCTCTCCTAGTCCAAGGAGGAGAAGAGGTGGAGGTGCTCTCTCTCCTAGTCCAAGGAGGAGAAGAGGTGGAGGTGCTATCTCTCCTAGTCCAAGGAGGAGAAGAGGTGGAGGTGCAATCTCTCCTAGTCCAAGGAGGAGAAGAGGTGGAGGTGCTATCTCTCCGAGTCCAAGGAGGAGAAGAGGTGGATGTGCTATCTCTCCTAGTCCAAGGAGGAGAAGAGGTGGAGGTACTATCTCTCCAAGTCCAAGGAGGAGAAGAGGAGGAGGTGCTATCTCTCTGAGTCCAGGAGGAGAAGAGGTGGAGGTGCTATCTCTCCTAGTCCAAGGAGAAGAAGAGGTGGAGGTGCTATCTCTCCTAGTCCAAGGAGGAGAAGAGGAGGATGTGCTATCTCTCCTAGTCCAAGGAGGAGAAGAGGAGGAGGTGCTATCTCTCCGAGTCCAAGGAGGAGAAAAGGTGGAGGTACTATCTCTCCTAGTCCAAGAGGAGAAGAGGTGGAGGTACTATCTCTCCTAGTCCAAGAGGAGAAGAGGAGGAAAGTAGAAGGGAAAGGCTCCTCTGAAGGCAGGGTCGAGACGACTGACAGAGGTCCCTCCTCACCCCACCCCTCATCCCTCCCTCCCTCCATCCCTCCCTCCCTCCATCCTCACCCCACCCCTCATTGGTTACTCCCTCCCTCCCTCCCTCCTCACTATTCTATTTCTCAGATTAATACCGTACGTGTTTTAGTTACAACCCTCTGTAGATGTCTAGCTCACCCACACCCCTCCTCATTCCTCCCCTCCTCTCCTTCGTTACTCCCTACCCACACCCCTCCTCATTCCTCCCCTCCTCTCCTTCGTTACTCCCTACCCACACCCCTCCTCATTCCTCCCCTCCTCTCCTTCGTTACTCCCTACCCACACCCCTCCTCATTCCTCCCCTCCTCTCCTTCGTTACCCTCTACCCACACCCCTCCTCATTCCTCCCCTCCTCCCCTTCGTTACTCCCTACCCACACCCCTCCTCATTCCTCCCCTCCTCTCCTTCGTTACTCCCTACCCACACCCCTCCTCATTCCTCCTCTCCTTCGTTACTCCCTACCCACACCCCTCCTCATTCCTCTCCTTCGTTACTCCCTACCCACACCCCTCCTCATTCCTCCCCTCCTCTCCGTCGTTACTCCCTACCCACACCCCTCCTCATTCCTCCCCTCCTCTCCTTCGTTACCCTCTACCCACACCCCTCCTCATTCCTCCCCTCCTCTCCTTCATTACCCTCTACCCACACCCCTCCTCATTCCTCCCCTCCTCTCCTTCGTTACCCTCTACCCACAGCCCTCCTCATTCCTCCCCTCCTCTCCTTCGTTACTCCCTACCCACACCCCTCCTCATTCCTCCCCTCCTCTCCTTCGTTACTCCCTACCCACACCCCTCCTCATTCCTCCCCTCCTCCCCTTCGTTACTCCCTACCCACACCCCTCCTCATTCCTCCCCTCCTCTCCTTCGTTACTCCCTACCCACACCCCTCCTCATTCCTCCCCTCCTCTCCTTCGTTACTCCCTACCCACACCCCTCCTCATTCCTCTCCTTCGTTACTCCCTACCCACACCCCTCCTCATTCCTCCCCTCCTCTCCTTCGTTACTCCCTACCCACACCCCTCCTCATTCCTCCCCTCCTCTCCTTCGTTACCCTCTACCCACACCCCTCCTCATTCCTCCCCTCCTCTCCTTCGTTACTCCTTACCCACACCCCTCCTCATTCCTCCCCTCCTCTCCTTCGTTACCCTCTACCCACACCCCTCCCCTCTAGTAGATATATCAGAACTAAGTCCCCTAATACTAAGAAATGCATTGCCAAACCACATAGTTCAAATGTTTGTCTAATATCAATCATAGTCCGTTTCCATGAAGTGTAATCGACATACGGTTAATATGCAAGTTACAAGTTCCTCGCCTTGACTGATCCGTGCTTCTACACCTGCATTGCTTGCTGTTTGGGGTTTTAGGCTGGGTTTCTGTACAGCACTTTGAGATATCAGCTGATGTAAGAAGGGCTATATATAAATACATTTGATCAGTACTGGGATGTTGGCATTTTGCAGGCCTGAATGTGGCTGTGAACTGGCTTAAAACAGCCACCCATCCACTGCCTGGCAGTTGGTCTTTATATTAATGAGAACAACAAATGAAAAGTCAAACACTCTCTCTGTGTCCTTCTCTCTGTCCTTGCAGTGAGCATTTCATTTCCAAGATAACCAGAGATACCCATCTTTTAATTCTCTTTCCTAGACTGGTCTGTTTGGACCATTAACCAACATTTTGGCCTTGACTTTTACGTTATCTAACCTCGCCTCATCATTTTACCTCATCTAACCTCGCCTCATCATTTTACCTCATCTAACCTCGCCTCGTCATTTTACCTCATCTAACCTCGCCTCATCATTTTACCTCATCTAACCTCGCCTCGTCATTTTACCTCATCTAACCTCGCCTCATTATTTTACCTCATCTAACCTCGCCTTGTCATTTTACCTCACCTAACCTCATCTCATAATTTTACCTCACCTAACCTCGCCTCATTATTTTACCTCATCTAACCTCGCCTCATCATTTTACCTCGCCTCGTCATTTTACCTCATCTAACCTCGTCTCATCATTTTACCTCATCTAACCTCGTCTCATCATTTTACGTCATCTAACCTCACCTCATCTAACCTCGCCTCATTATTTTACCTCATCTAACCTCGTCTCATTATTTTGCCTCATCTAACCTCGCCTCGTCATTTTGCCTCATCTAACCTTGTCTCATCATTTTACCTCATCTAACCTCGCCTTGTCATTTTACCTCATCTAACCTCGCCTCGTCATTTTACCTCATCTAACCTCGTCTCGTCATTTTACCTCATCTAACCTCGTCTCGTCATTTTACCTCATCTAACCTCGTCTCGTCATTTTACCTCATCTAACCTCGTCTCGTCATTTTACCTCATCTAACCTCGTCTCATCATTTTACCTCATCTAACCTCGTCTCAACATTTTACCTCATCTAACCTTGCCTCATTATTTTACCTCATCTAACCTCGTCTCACCCCAGCCAGTAGGTGCATCTCAAATGGCACCCTATCCCCTGTATAGTGCACTACCTTTAACCAGGGCTGGCACCCTATCCCCTGTATAGTGCACTACCTTTGATCAGAGCTCATAGGGCTCTACAGGCTGCCATTAAGGACCCACCCTATGATTAAAAAAAATTATAATAAAATAAAATCTCTGAAACTGGAAACACTTATCTCCCTCACTAGCTTTAAGCACCAGCTGTCAGAGCAGCTCACAGATCACTGCACCTGTACATAGCCCATCGGTAAACAGCCCAAACAACTACCTCTTCCCCTACTGTATTTATTTTGCTCCTTTGCACCCCAGTATTTCTACTTTGCACACTCATCTACTGTCAAATCTACCACTCCAGTGTTTTAATTGCTATATTATATTTACTTCGCCACTATGGCCTATTTATTGCCTTTACCTCCCTTATCTCACCTCATTTGCTCACATTGTATATAGACTTCTTTTCTACTGTATTATTGACTGTATGTTTGTTTTACTCCATGTGTAACTCTGTGTTGTTGTATGTTTCGAATTGCTTTGCTTTATCTTGGCCAGGTCACAGTTGTAAATGAGAACTTGTTCTCAACTTGCCTACCTGGTTAAATAAAGGACTTGTTCTCAACTGGCCTACCTGGATTAAATAAAGGACTTGTTCTCAACTGGCCTACCTGGTTAAATAAAGGACTTGTTCTCAACTTGCCTACCTGGATTAAATAAAGGACTTGTTCTCAACTTGCCTACCTGGTTAAATATAAAGGTGAAATAAAATAAATAAATAAAAACCCAGCCTAACTAACCCAAACCTTCTCAAAGCGCACAGGTCAGAGACTAAAAAGCTGCTCGATAAGTTTTCACTAAAACCCATATACCTGGAGAAGGCCAAGAGATGGATTGGAGAAGTTTCTGCAGAGCTGAGACATGACATCAGCCCAGCATATAAACCATGTGTCTGTGTGTGTCTGTGTCTGTGTCTGTGTGTGTGTGTGTGTGTGTGTGTGTGTGTGTCTCTCTCTCACATCTGTGACTAAAGACTCAGTCAACCAGACTTACAGAGTTCCGAGGCATAAAGACATTTGTTAAACCTTCCCACAGCTAATTACTTATAGCTTCTCAGGTAATACGTTTTTTTCGGTCTACAACAAATCTAATTCACCCTCTGTATGAAATAGAGATATAATCTATCTATTTTCTGCTGTAATGTAGGGTTGTACAGTTCTGGAAACCTTTTTATTTTTATTTTAAATCACAGGTTTTGAATAAATCGCAGAAAGAGAATTATTGGATATCCTGCATATTCCCTCATTTATTCCAGGAATATTCCAACCGTTCGGAAATGTTAGCGGAATTTTTCAAGCATAAGTATGAGACAGTATATGTCTATGCGGTGGGTGAAGAGTCTCTTTGGGTAAATACCACAGAGTTGTCAGAGCTGCGGGAAACAAAGGCTCCCACTGAGATGCTGCAGTCACCTGCTCTGCATAACTACAGCTCTGACATCACACACACACACACACACACACACACACACACACACACACACACACACACACACACACACACACACACACACACACACACACACACACACACACACACACACACACACACACACACACACACACACACACACACACACACACACACACACGCACACACAGACATACACACACACACAGACATGCAGGGAGGATGTCCAGCAGGCACAGCGATTGCGTCCCTAATGGCACCCTATACCTTATATAGCGCACTGCAATTGACTAGGGCCCATAGGGCTCTTTATAGGGAATAGGGTGCCTTTTGGGCAACAAGCCAGGGTTTCTGGTCTAATGGCTGCTGCCTGCGTGCCAGGGTGTAGAGGAGAACATCACATGGACTCCCGAGTGGTTCAGCGGTCTAAGGCGCTGCCTCTCAGTGCTGGAGGCGTCACTACAGACCCTGGTTCAGTTCCAGGCTGTATCACAGCGGTCTAAGGTGCTGCATCTCAGTGCTAGAGGCGTCACTACAGACCCTGGTTCGGTTCCAGGCTGTATCACAGCGGTCTAAGGCGCTGCATCTCAGTGCTAGAGGCGTCACTACAGACCCTGGTTCGATTCCAGGCTGTATCACAGCGGTCTAAGGCGCTGCATCTCAGTGCTAGAGGCGTCACTACAGACCCTGGTTCGAATCCAGGCTGTATCACAACCGACCATGATTGGGAGTCCCATAGGGCGGCGCACAATTGGCCAAAGTCGTCCGGGTTTGGCCGGTGTAGGCCGTCATTGTAAAATAAGAATTTGTTCTTAACTTGCCCAGTTAAATAAACGTTTTTTTTTTTTTTTTTTTACTGGGACAGAGCACAGAGCCTGGAGGGTTTAACTGAAATATTATGACTCCTAAAGGTGACTCTACAGGATATGGCTGGTCAAAGATGCTCTTAGGCATGTAATTCACTGATCACACACACAAGCTTGTACACGGATGGATGCACGCACACATGCCACACAACACGCAGGCAACTGTTTTATGCCGTATCCAATGTTTTAAATCCAGCAAAATCAAATTCTGTGGCTGAGAATTCTGTGGGAGAAGAGGTGGGTGTTGGGTTCTGGGCTGGTAAGGAACCAGGGTTGGTAAGGAACCAGGGCCGATCCAAGCGAGGATCACTGTACTTCCGCAGCGCATGACCAGTGGAATTTCACACAGCTTTAGAATCACTGAGCGCTGGGTGTTACAGCTTCAGTCTCAGGTTCCCGTGACAACACTGTTACAGCTTCAGTCTCAGGTTCCCGTGACAACACTGTTACAGCTTCAGTCTCAGGTTCGGATAACTCTGTTACAGCTTCAGTCTCAGGTTCCCATGACAACACTGTTACAGCTTCAGTCAGGTTCCCATGACAACACTGTTACAGCTTCAGTCTCAGGTTCTGATAACTCTGTTACAGCTTCAGTCTCAGGTTCCCATGACAACACTGTTACAGCTTCAGTCTCAGGTTCCCGTGGCAACACTGTTACAGCTTCAGTCTCGGGTTCCCGTGACAACACTGTTACAGCTTCAGTCTCAGGTTCCCGTGACAACACTGCTACAGCTTCAGTCTCAGGTTCCCATGACAACACTGTAACAGCTTCAGTCTCAGGTTCCCATACAGCTTCAGTCTCAGGTTCCCATGACAACACTGTTACAGCTTCAGTCTCAGGTTCCCATGACAACACTGTTACAGCTTCAGTCTCAGGTTCCCATACAGCTTCAGTCTCAGGTTCCCATGACAACACTGTTACAGCTTCAGTCTCAGGTTCCCATGACAACACTGTAACAGCTTCAGTCTCAGGTTCTCATAACTCTGTTACCAACATTTGACTCATGCATCTCTTTCGCATAGAATTGAGAGGCTGTTGATTGTGGCCTGTGGAATGTTGTCCCACTCCTCTTCAATGGCTGTGCGAAGTTATTGGATATTGGCGGGAACTGGAACACGCTGTCGAACATGTCGATCCAGAGCATCCCAAACATGCTCAATGGGTGACATGTCTGGTGAGTATTCAGGACATGGGAAGAACTGGGACATTTTCAGCTTCCGGGAATTGTGTACAGATCATTGTGACATGGGGCCCTTGCATTGTAATGCTGAAATGTGGTGATGGCAGCAGACGAATGGCACGACAATGGACCTCAGGATCCCGTCACGGTAACTCTGCGCATTCAAATTCCCATCGATCAAATACAATTGTGTTCGTTGTCCGTAGCTTCTTCCTGCCCATACCATAACCCCACCGCCACCATGGGGCATTCTGTTCACAACGTTGACATCATCAAACCTCTCACCCACATGACGCCGTACACGTGGTCTGCAGTTATGAAGCCGGTTGGGCGTACTGCTAAATTCTAAAACAAAAACGACGTTGGAGACGGCTTATTTATTCATCATCACGCTGTTTAAATCTAGCTTCTTGATACATCACATCTGTCAGGTGGATGGATTATCTTGTTAAAGGAGAAATGCTCACTGACAGGGATGTAAACAAATCTGAGGACATCATTTGAGAGAAATAAGTGCGTATGGAACACTTACGAAATATTTTATTTCAGCGCTTAAAACATGGGACGAACACTTTACATGTTGCGTTTATATTTCTGGTGGTGTACCCTACGTACTGTATATCTGGTGGTGTACCCTACGTACTGTATATCTGGTGGTGTAGCCTACGTACTGTATATCTGGTGGTGTACCCTACGTACTGTATATCTGGTGGTGTACCCTACGTACTGTATATCTGGTGGTGTACCCTACGTACTGTATATCTGGTGGTGTACCCTACGTACTGTATATCTGGTGGTGTACCCTACGTACTGTATATCTGGTGGTGTACCCTACGTACTGTATATCTGGGCCTAGTTATCAGTATTTTACTTTCCTCTCAGATAACACAAATTGTGTCTCTGTAGTGCCTCTTGTATTTAGACCATAATGGCAGAGTAAATAATGAATTGTCCTCGCATGTGGATTTCCTGCTAAACCAGGTAAATTAGTCAAATTCGATTTAGTTTAGGCCTACAGTAGGCTAATCACAGAAGAAAAAAAAGCTTTTGGTAAAATGTTTCCGTAAATTATTTCGTTTTAACACTGGCGGTGACTGACCTCTTTGTGCAATGTAGGACTGACTGACTGACTGACTGACCACATAAACACAGGGCTTTTCTCTAGCTCAGGGGTGTCCACCAGGTCCATCTACCAGCCGCCTGTGAATACATCACCAAACAATCCCGAAAGTACGTGCACTTTTCACGTGTTCCATCGCAAACTGCCGTAAACAAATCTCACGAGTATCAGACAGCGCAAGCTCCCGCCTACTATCTAATCAAGGCAACATTCACATTATCCCATCGCTGGTTAGACCCTATTGGCATTAAAAAGCTAAACCTAACACAATATCTGCCAATTAATTTCCAGCAATATTTGCCTTGTCTGCCTCTGTCTGTCTGTTTGTGTGGAGTCTGTCTGTCTGTCTGTCTGTCTGTCTGTCTGTCTGTGTGGTGTGGAGCGTGTCTGTCTGTCTGTCTGTCTGTCTGTCTGTCTGTCTGTGTGGTGTGGAGCGTGTCTGTCTGTCTGTCTGTCTGTCTGTCTGTCTGGTGTGGAGCGTGTCTGCCTGCCTGCCTGACTGCCTGCCTGCCTGTCTGCCTGCCTGTGTGTGTCTGCCTGTCTGCCTGCGCGTTTTGTCTATCACTCCGTGTGTAGCCAGTTGATGTGATAACCGTCTTGCGAGTTCGACAGAAATACTTTCCCCAAAACCTTCTCAACTAAACGTGAAGTAGTCTGACCTACCAGAAGTATATCGTTTGTATCTATTATTTGCAAACGTTGCCATGAAATGAGCAGCAGCAGCAGCGGCACAGAACCATCGCCAGACCGGCACGCGAGATGGAATATTATATGGCTCGTTGCTCACATGCTAGATGTGCAATTAAAAGGGGACTTACACTCAAAAATCTATTTGTTCGTTTTCCAGAGCTTAAAAAAAAAATTGTATTCTGATGTGATTTAACATTTGATAAGAACTCAGAACATCCTATTTCGTTGTTTCTCTATGAACAACTCAACAAAAAAAATTACCAGTAAAACAGAATTTGGGAAAGAAATCACAGATTTTACAGGGGGGGGGGGGGCCTTAACAATAAAGTTGTTTATGAACCATTATTTTACCAGATATTTTGACAGAAAACTTAGTGAACTAATGTATCTTGTGCACTAAGGACTCAGGGAAGAGTTGCAGGGGAGAGGAGAACAATGTTCCTATTTCAAAGCTATGACCAATGATGTAGAGGGTGAATAAACTAATTTCTCCCTTCCCACCAGCCTGTAGCCAGGACTGTAGCCAGCCTGTAGCCAGCCTGTAACCAGGACTGTAGCCAGGACTGTAGCCAGGACTGTAGCCAGGACTGTAGCCAGGACTGTAGCCAGGACTGTAGCCAGCCTGTAGCCAGGACTGAAGCCAGCCGGTAGCCAGGCCTGTAGCCAGCCTGTAACCAGGACTGTAACCAGGACTGTAGCCAGGACTGTAGCCAGGACTATAGCCAGCCTGTAGCCAGGACTGTAGCCAGGACTGTAGCCAGCCTGTAGCCAGGACTGAAGCCAGCCGGTAGCCAGGACTGTAGCCAGCCTGTAACCAGGACTGTAGCCAGCCGGTAGCCAGGACTATAGCCAGCCTGTAGCCAGGACTGTAGCCAGCCTGTAGCCAGGACTGGTCTGCATGAGAGCAGCACCTGACTGACTCTCAGTATAATGTGTCTCTCTGTGAACTCAGAGAATCCTTTGAACTAGATTACGTCCCAAATAGCAAGCTCTTCCCTATAGAGTGCACTACTTTTGACCCAGACCCTGGTAGTGCACTATATAGGGCATAGTGTATCTTTTTATGGACACAAGCATTACACAGAACTGTGGAGGATTTCACATCACTGAGGGTGAAGTAGAGAGTAGCGAGGGAGGGAGGGAGGGAGGAGGAGGGGGGGAAGGCCTAGGGAATGACCTCGGGATCAACCGCAGCTTATTAAAAGGTGGGTAGACAGAGAAGAATGAAGCATCGTGGGAAGGTAAAGAACTAAGACCGAGAGATCTTAAGAGGGCCTTACAGGGTGGAAAGCTGAGGCACCACTGAGTTAATTCTAAGGCGTTTTATTAATTCCACTACAGCACTGGCGGCAAGAAT
This sequence comes from Salmo salar, assembly GCF_965601325.2. Taxonomy (NCBI): domain Eukaryota; kingdom Metazoa; phylum Chordata; class Actinopteri; order Salmoniformes; family Salmonidae; genus Salmo; species Salmo salar. The sequence continues at coordinate 2,384,547 of NC_138300.1, forward strand.
ATCTAACAGAGCGAGAACAATGAATGGGAGCGTGTCAAATGGCACCCAATTCCCTACATAGTGCACTATAGTAGCAGTAGTAGTGGTAGTGCACTATATAGACAATAAGGTGCCCTAATGTCAGTCTGCCATTACAACACCGTGACCAGCAGTATTAAGATTTATATTATACTCTATCAAAACTAAAGCAGATTTGAGTTCAGATGACAGTCTGGATGATGAAAGAGCAGAACATGGTTCAATGAATGTCTGCCTTGAAACCCTGGACCCACTCCAACTCTCATACCGCTCCAACAGATCCAGACTGCCTTTCAGGGGTCAAAGCAGTTTCTGGCATTATCCTGAAACCCTGGACCCAATCCAACTCGCATACCGCCCCAACAGATCCACACTGCCCTTCAGGGGTCAATGTACCTTCAGGGGTCAAAGCAGTTTCTGGCATTACCCTGGAAACCCTGGTCCCACTCCAACTCTCATACCGCCCCAACAGATCCAGATAATGCAGTCTCTATTGCCACTCCACACTGCCCTTTCCCACCTGGACAAAAGAAACACCTATGTGAAAATGCTATTGACTACAGCTCAGCGTTCAACACCATAGTGTCCTATGTGAAAATGCTATTGACTACAGCTCAGCGTTCAACACCATAGTGTCCTATGTGAAAATGCTATTGACTACAGCTCAGCGTTCAACACCATAGTGTCCTATGTGAAAATGCTATTGACTACAGCTCAGCGTTCAACACCATAGTGTCCTATGTGAAAATGCTATTGACTACAGCTCAGCGTTCAACACCATAGTGTCCTATGTGAAAATGCTATTGACTACAGCTCAGCGTTCAACACCATAGTGTCCTATGTGAAAATGCTATTGACTACAGCTCAGCGTTCAACACCATAGTGTCCTCAAAGCTCATCAATAAGCTAAGGACCCTGGGACTAAACACCTCCATCTGCAACTGGACTTCCTGACAGGCTGCCCCCAGGTGGTAAGGGTAGGCAACAACACATCTGCCACGCTGATCCTCAACACTGGGGCCCCTCAGGGGTGCGTGCTCAGTCCCGTCCTGTACTCCCTGTTCACTCATGACTGCACTGCCAGGCACGACTCCAACACCATCATTAAGTTTGCTGACGACACAACATCGGTAGGCCTGATCACCGACAACGACGAGACAGCCTATAGGGAGGAGGTCAGTGACCTGGCAGTGTGGTGCCAGGACAACAACCTCTCTCTCAACATGATCAAGACAAAGGATATGATTGTGGACTACAGGAAAAAGAGGACAGAGCACACCCCCATTCTCATCGACGGGGCTGCAGTGGAGCAGGTTGAAAGCTTCAAGTTCCTTGGTGTCCACATCACCAACAAACTAACATGGTCCAAGCACACCTTGACAGTCGTGAAGCGGCCACGACAAAACCTATTCCCCCTCAGGAGACTGAAAAGATTTGGCATGGGACCTCAGATCCTCAAAAGGTTCTACAGCTGCACCATCGAGATCATCCTGACTGGTTGCATCACCGCTTGGTATGGCAACTGCTCTGCCTCCGACCGCAAGGCACTACAGAGGGTAATGCGAACAGCCCAGTACATCACTGGGGCCAAGCTTCCTGCCATCCAGGACCTCTATACCAGGCAGTGTCAGAAAAATGCCCTAAAAATGGTCAAAGACTCCACCCACCCCAGTCATAGACTGTTCTCTCTGCTACCACACGGCAAGCGGTACCGGAGCGCCAAGTCTAGGTCCAAGAGGCTTCTAAACAGCTTCTACCCCCAAGCCATAAGACTCCTGGACATCTAGTCAAATGGCTACCCAGACTACTCGCATTGCCCCCGCCACTCTCTGTTGCCATCTATGCATAGTCACTTTAATTAACTCTACCTACTATCATCACCGTGCCCTTAAGGGAATAACAAATATTATGGACACATTAGAAATAGTGGATATTTGGAGACTAAAAAACCCCGACCTAATGAGATATACATGGAGGAGACTTAATCAAGCTGGTCGTCTTGACTACTTTGTGTCTCTTTCTCTCTTGCATCAAAGGTTAAAAAAGTTTTAATAGGAGACAGAATGCAATCGGATCATCATCTAATTGGCCTTCACATAACTCTTATAGATTTTCCACGTGGACGGGGATATTGGAAATTTAATCAAAGTTTACTGGAGGACAACTTATATTTAACTAAGACAAAATAATTTAGAACTGAATTTTTCCAGTATAATAATAGGTTCAGCAAATCCCCTTATTGTTTGGGATACCTTTAAATGTACCTTCAGGGGTCATTCAATTCAATATTCATCAATAATAAAAAAGCAGTTTCTGGCTAAAGAAACAAGACTAACAAGGGAAATCCATGAACTAATAGTACAGGTAGATAGCAATAAAAATGATACTACAGAGATACAAAATAAGTTAGAGGAAAAACAAAAAGACCTTGAGGAACTTATTCAAGAACGATCTAATGTAATCTATTACAAAAAATAAAGCAAACTGGATGGAATATGGAGAAAAATGCACAAAATTCTTCCTGAATCTCCAATACAGGAACGATAACAAAAATAATTTGCAGAAACTCGTTATTGAAGACGGAGGCATCTATGATTCCCCGAATGATATTTTAAAAGAGGAAGCTAATTATTTTAGGCAGATGTTCTCTTTTCCGTCTCATCCTCTCCCACTGAATGAAGATTATGGTAAGGAATTCTTTCCAAATAATATAAAAAAATGAAAATTAACAAAATGTACATAAAGATCAGTGCGACGGCCAAATTACAGAGGAAGAACTTTTTGAGGCTATTAAATCCTTTCAGTCTGGAAAAACCCCAGGGCTTGATGGCATACCGGTAGAGGTACTTCAAGTATTTTTTGATATACTAAAAGCTCCATTGTTAGATTGTTTTAACTACTCCTATAGAAATGGTAGTCTGTCAGGTACTTAGCAGGAAGGTCTGATTTCTCTATTATTAAAACAAGACCCAGATGGCAAATATAAAGACCCAGTCTATCTAAAAAACTGGAGGCCCCTTAACCTTCAATGTTGTGATGCAAAATGCATAGCACTCTGAATTAAAAGGGTTTTTACCAGGTATTGTTCATCCTGATCAGACAGGTTTTTTACATGGACGATACATTGGAGATAATATACAACAACTACTAGAAATAATAGAACATCATGAAACATCTAAGAAGCCAGGAATGGTATTTATAGCAGATTTTGAAAAGGCATTTGATAAAGACTAAATTTAATTTATAAATGCCTGGATTTTTTCAATTTTGCTAATTCTCTTATAAAATGGGTAAAAATAATGTATATCAACCCCAGGTGTAAAATAGTAAATAACGGCTACTTCTCAGAGAGTTTTGAATTGTCAAGAGGAGTTAAACAAGGGTGTCCGCTGTCACCATATCTATTCGTTATGGCCATCGAAATGCTAGCTATTAAAATCAGATCCAATAGCAACATTAGAGGATTAGAAATCCAAGGCTTAAAAACAAAATGTGTCCATGTATGCCGATGACTCAATTTTATGTTAAGTCCGCAAGCTAGATCCCTGCAATGTCTCAAAGATCTAGATAACTTTTCTGTACTCTCTGGACTAAAACTTAATTATGATAAGTGTACAATATTACGTATTGGATCCTTAAAAAATGCTACTTTTACATTACCCTGCAGCTTACCTATAAAATGGGCTGATGGTGAAGTAGACATGCTCGGTATTCATATCACAAAATATATAATTAAGCTCGACATAATGAATTTCAATAGAAAACTTGTAAAAATAGACAATATCCTGCATCCATGGAAAGGTAAATGCCTGTCTATTTATGGAAAAATTGCCCTGATTAACTACTTAGTCATATCTCAGTTTACTCACTTACTCATGGCGCTGCCTACGCCTGATGATTCGTTTTTCAAATCATATGAGCAAAAAATATTTTGCTTTATCTGGGACGCTAAACCAGAGATAAAGTGTACCTATCTATATAATGAATATGAATTTGGTGGGTTGAGATTATTAAATATAAAAGCACTAAACCTCTCTAGAAAAGCTTCACTCATTCAAAAGTTTTATTTGAACCCTAAATGGTTCTCCAGTAGATTACTAAGAAAAGCTCATCCATTGTTTAAAAATTGCCTTTTTGCCTTTGTGCAGATTGCCATGTTTCATTTTCGATTAATTGAAAATTATACTTTTTTCAAAGTATCTGTCTTTTTCAAACAAGCATTGCAGAGCTGGCTACAATTTAAATTTCATCCCCCTGAAAAATAAGTACAAATATTACAACAAATATTATGGCTGAACTCAAATATGCTGGTTGATAAAATATCTGTATTTATGGGAATGCTGTTTGAAAAGGGTATTTTGTTCTTAAATGATATTGTAAATTGTAACGGTAGAGTTATGTCCTTCATGGAGTTATCAGAATTGTACGGGAAGGTCTGCTCAATCCAAGAGTACAACTAATTGATTACAGCATTAAAAATGGAGGAGGAGGGAGGAGGTAGAGAACTGGTCTGTCTGCCCAATATAAAGGATCAAAACTGGCAGAGGAATAAAAATAGCATAAATAGGAAAGTATACCAGTTTCATTTGAGGACCAGGATGTTGAGAACTGTGCCATACAGATTGCAAAATAGTTGGGAAGAGATTTTTTATGTACCGATTCCATGGTACAGGGTGTATGAGTTGATATATAAAACAACACAAGATTCAAGACTTCGTGCTTTTCAGCTAAAATTATTATATAGAATTCTTGCCATCAACAAAATACTAATAATAACAAAATGTTGAATATATGGGGCATAAAATCATCGAAGCTCTGCAGATTTTGTTGTGAGGATACAGAATCAATAGACCATTTATTTTGGTATTGCCCTCAGGTAGCCTGTTTCTGGTCTCAGGTTCAGGAATGGCTGAAAATGCATAACATTGATCTAAAATTGACCCTAGAAATAGTACTTTTAGGAGATCTGGAGAGACCGGGTCAGTCAATTACTAATATATTAATACTCTTAGTAAAAATATTTATCTTCAACACGCAATCTGTGGATTCTATTCGATTAGGTAGATTGAAATTGTACGTTAAACATCACAGCATAGTTGAAAGATATGTGAAACCCGAAGTGGGTGGCCAGCAGAGAAAGATGGGATGGGCTGAGGGAAGATGAGGGTTGGGATGTGGAATTGGAGACAAGTGGGAGTGGAGTTGCTGTGTGAGAGAGAGAATGATGGTCAAAGATATTTTTTTTTTTTTAAATAAAACATATTAAAAGTACATTTGAATGATAGTGTCAGAGTTTTTACAACTAATGCCGGTTTGCCTGAGGCTGATGCCATGCAGGTGTTGCCATGCATATAGACACACTCTCATTCAAATAAACACATACAAGAACACACACATACATGTAATAGTGCCAGACATGCATTCAAACATATACAGTTGGCATTGCTGTTATGATTTTAGTTGTCCTTGATGTCCTTCCTTTTAAATTAATTGTTTTGTTTTATTATTTTCTTGCATTGTTGTTTGCTGTTTTCTTCTGTCTTTTCCTGTTGTCTCTTTAGTTTATTCTCTTGGTTGTTGGTGCATTGGGGGGTTCTTGGGGGTGGGGAATGGAATTAATTGTATTTCTTCTTTTTTTTACTTCCGGGGGGTAACTGTGGGAGGGGTCTCGAATGGTGGAGGGACAGCTATTGGGGAACTGTGAGGGGGATCTTGGAGGGTTGAGGGACAGCTATTGGGGAACTGTGGGGGGGATCCTGGAGGGTTGAGGGACAGCTATTGGGGAACTGTGGGGGGGATCTTGGAGGGTTGAGGGACAGCTATTGGGGAACTGTGGGGGGATCTTGGAGGGTTGAGGGACAGCTATTGGGGAACTGTAGGGGGGATCCTGGAGGGTTGGGGGACAGCTATTGGGGAACTGTGGGGGGGATCTTGGAGGGTTCGGGTTTCACTAGATTGTGATCATGAAAAAGGAAACTACGACATATATGTTATATTACTATCATGCACACGCACACTCACACATAAGGATGGATCTGTTGCAGAAAGACTGATACATGTTTGATAGTGTCTTGATGCTGTATTGTTTGTTCTTCATGTTCTAATACTTTAATGTTACCCCTCCTTGTGTTTTTTGTAATAAATAATAAATAAAAAAATACCTACATGTACCTCAACTAACCAGTGCCCCTGCTGCTCTTTAATTACTTGTTACTTTTATCTCTTATCCGTATTTTTTGAAACTACACTGTCGGTTAGGGGCTCGTAAGTAAGCATTTCACTGTAAGGTCTACAGTCGTGGCCAAGAGTTTTGAGAATGGCACAAATATTAATTTTCACAAAGTCTGCTGCCTCAGTTTGTATGATGGTAATTTGCATATAGTCCAGAATGTTATGAAGAGTGATCAAAGGAATTGCAAAGTCCCTCTTTACCATGCCAATGAACTGAATCCCACCAAAAACATTTCCACTGCATTTCAGCCCTGCCACAAAAGGACCAGCTGACATCATGTCAGTGATTTTCTCGTTAACACAGGTGTGAGTGTTGACGAGGACAAGGCTGGAAATCATTCTGTCATGCTGATTGAGTTCGAATAACAGACTGGAAGCTTCAAAAGGATGGTGGTGCTTGGAATCATTGTTCTTCCTCTGTCAACCATGGTTACCTGCAAGGAAACACGTGCCGTCATCATTGCTTTGCACAAAAAGGGCATGGATATTGCTGCCAGTAAGATTGCACCTAAATCAACCATTTATCGGATTATCAAGAACTTCAAGGAGAGCGATTCAATTGTTGTGAAGAAGGCTTCAGGGTGCCCAACAGAGTCCAGCAAGCACCAGGACCATCTCCTGAAGTTGATTCAGCTGCGGGATCGGGGCACCACCAGTACAGAGCTTGCTCAGGAATGGCAGCAGGCAGGTGTGAGTGCATCTGCACGCACAGTGAGGCGAAGACTTTTGGAGGATGGCCTGGTGTCAAGAAGGGCAGCAAAGAAGCCACTTCTCTCCAGGAAAAACATCAGGGACAGACTGATATTCTGCAGAAGGTACAGGGATTGGACTGCTGAGGACTGGGGTAAAGTCATTCTCTCTGATGAATCCCCTTTCCGATTGTTTGGGGCATCCGGAAAAAAGCTTGTCCGGAGAAGACAAGGTGAGCGCTACCATCAGTCCTGTGTCATGCCAACAGTAAAGCATCCTGAGACCATTCATGTGTGGGGTTGCTTCTCAGCCAAGGGAGTGGGTGCACTCACAATTTTGCCTAAGAACACAGACATGAATAAAGAATGGTACCAACACATCCTCCGAGAGCAACTTCTCCCAACCATCCAGGAACAGTTTGGTGACGAACAAGGCCTTTTCCAGCATGACGGAGCACCTTGCCATAAGGCAAAAGTGATAACTAAGTGGCTCGGGGAACAAAACATCGATATTTTGGGTCCATGGACAGGAAACTCTCCAGACCTTAATCCCATTGAGAATTTGTGGTAAATCCTCAAGAGGAGGGTGGACAAACAAAACCCCTCAAATTCTGACAAACTCCAAGCATTGATTATGCCAGAATGGGCTGCCATCAGTCAGGATGTGTCCCAGAAGTTAATTGACAGCATGCCAGGGTGAAAAAGAAGGGTCAACACTGCAAATATTGACTTATTGCATCAACTTCATGTAATTGTCAATAAAAGCCTTTGACACTTATGAAATGCTTGTAATTATACTTCAGTATTCCATAGTAACATCTGACAAAAATATCTAAAAGACACTGAAGCTGCAAACTTTGTGGAAATTAATATTTGTGTCATTCAGCTGTTGTATTCGATGCATGTGACTAATGAAATTTGATTTGATTCAGAAAACTCAACAGCTGAATTTTTACCAAAGGAATAGAGCTGAAGTTACAGTCAAGTCAGTCCTCCGAAAACCCTTCCAAATGGGTTAATTTAGACCTTCCAAACATAACAGATAATGGATCCCCATTAGTGGTTACTAGTTGTCCTGGGTACAACCAATTAGACCTTCCAAACATAAGACAATGGATCCCCATTACATACAGTAGACTTCACAGTCGTCAACTAACATTCCAGACATTGACAGGATGAAGAGTGGGTCTGCATACCAAATGATACCCTATGTAGTGCACTGCTTTTTCACCAGCACCCTACTGGCCCTGGCCAAGTGTAGTGCACTACATAGAGAATAAGGTACCACTTGGGACCAAGCCTGGGACTTCTCCAGGATCCATCCCTGCCGTGTCTGAAATACCACACAAACTCCAGGCTTCAGTTGTTTTCATTTAAATGTATTGACATCATTTATTAACATTTATTATGTGGGAATGAGACCTTTTTAATAAGTACATGGCACTATATACATTCCAGAGGAAGGACAGTGTATACACATGGTGTGAGGGGAGGGGTAGGGAGACAGGACACAGTCAGGAGGGGCAGAGAGACAGGAGACACAGTCAGGAGGGGCAGAGAGACAGGAGACACAGTCAGGAGGGGCAGAGAGACAGGAGACACAGTCAGGAGGGGCAGAGAGACAGGACACAGTCAGGAGAGGCAGAGAGACAGGACACAGTCAGGAGAGGCAGAGAGACAGGACACAGTCAGGAGGGGCAGAGAGACAGGACACACAGTCAGGAGGGAGCAGGGAGACAGGACACACAGTCAGGAGGGAGCAGAGAGACAGGACACACAGTCAGGAGGGAGCAGAGAGACAGGACACACAGTCAGGAGGGAGCAGAGAGACAGGACACACAGTCAGGAGGGGCAGAGAGACAGGACACAGTCAGGAGGGGGCAGAGAGACAGGACACAGTCAGGAGGGGGCAGAGAGACAGGACACAGTCAGGAGGGGCAGAGAGACAGGACACAGTCAGGAGGGGCAGAGAGACAGGACACAGTCAGGAGGGGCAGAGAGACAGGACACAGTCAGGAGGGGCAGAGAGACAGGACACAGTCAGGAGGGGGCAGAGAGACAGGACACAGTCAGGAGGGGGCAGAGAGACAGGACACAGTCAGGAGGGGCAGAGAGACAGGACACAGTCAGGAGGGGCAGAGAGACAGGACACAGTCAGGAGGGGCAGAGAGACAGGACACAGTCAGGAGGGGCAGAGAGACAGGACACAGTCAGGAGGGGCAGAGAGACAGGACACAGTCAGGAGGGGCAGAGAGACAGGACACAGTCAGGAGGGGCAGAGAGACAGGACACAGTCAGGAGGGGCAGAGAGACAGGACACAGTCAGGAGGGGCAGAGAGACAGGACACAGTCAGGAGGGGCAGAGAGACAGGACACACAGTCAGGAGGGAGCAGGGAGACAGGACACACAGTCAGGAGGGAGCAGAGAGACAGGACACACAGTCAGGAGGGAGCAGAGAGACAGGACACACAGTCAGGAGGGAGCAGAGAGACAGGACACACAGTCAGGAGGGGCAGAGAGACAGGACACAGTCAGGAGGGGGCAGAGAGACAGGACACAGTCAGGAGGGGGCAGAGAGACAGGACACAGTCAGGAGGGGCAGAGAGACAGGACACAGTCAGGAGGGGCAGAGAGACAGGACACAGTCAGGAGGGGCAGAGAGACAGGACACAGTCAGGAGGGGCAGAGAGACAGGACACAGTCAGGAGGGGCAGAGAGACAGGACACAGTCAGGAGGGGGCAGAGAGACAGGACACAGTCAGGAGGGGCAGAGAGACAGGAGACACAGTCAGGAAGGGCAGAGAGACAGGACACAGTCAGGAGGGGCAGAGAGACAGGACACAGTCAGGAGGGGCAGAGAGACAGGACACAGTCAGGAGGGGCAGAGAGACAGGACACAGTCAGGAGGGGCAGAGAGACAGGACACAGTCAGGAGGGGCAGAGAGACAGGACACAGTCAGGAGGGGCAGAGAGACAGGACACAGTCAGGAGGGGCAGAGAGACAGGACACAGTCAGGAGGGGCAGAGAGACAGGACACAGTCAGGAGGGGGCAGAGAGACAGGACACATTTAAAGGTACGTAAAATGGCAGCCCTATGGTATAGTAGTGCACTACATTTAACCAGTGCCCTATGGTATAGTAGTGCACTACATTTGACCAGTGCCCTATGGTATAGCAGTGCACTATTTAGTGAACGGTGTGCCATTTGGAACGCACTTTAAAAAGTCACCGCTTCACTTTGGCTCTCTCTTCTTTTCTGTAGAACAACACTGCCAAATTGTTTTGTTAAAAAAAAAACGTTCTTATAAAGAAACACTACTATTACCCAAAAACAATACCTAAATAATACTACTCATTTTGTCACATCATTTTATTATTTTTTTTACTGTACAACAAACTAGGGACAGACAGTGGCTGGGATCACAGATATAGAATCTATAGACAGGACTGCCATTATGCCGTCATTGATTTGAATGGGGGGGGGGGCCTGTTCTATAGATGAAACGCCTTGTTCCCTGTAACTTACACCACTTCAGAAACAACAACAACAACATTTACATGTGCAGCGTCTCAACTCCCAAATGGTAACCTATTCCCTTATGTAGTGTACCGGCCCCAGGAGCTGCTAGATAAGGAATAAGATGCCATTTGGGATTCCTCTGTCTGTCTGTCTCTTCTTCTCTTAAAGCACATTGAACATTATATATAGTTTTCACATATGGTTTAGTCTTAGTAGAATGCAGGTATGTAATGATGTATTTCATAGGTGATTAACTAAACACAGACATAACTTTCATTCAGTCTTTACAGCTGAGCTTTTAATATGGGCCCTTCCCGCTCACCCTTAGGCTCCTGGAGGCAAGGGTCATAGGAAGGGGTTTTAAGGGTCAGTAGCCTGTCAGGTAGTCCAGCGTGGAGTCAGAGAAACTGGTTCAGGGGCCTGTCAGGTAGTCCAGCGTGGAGTCAGAGAAACTGGTTCAGGGGTCAGTGGCCTGTCAGGTAGTCCAGCGTGGAGTCAGAGAAACTGGTTCAGGGGCCTGTCAGGTAGTCCAGCGTGGAGTCAGAGAAACTGGTTCAGGGGCCTGTCAGGTAGTCCAGCATGGAGTCAGAGAAACTGGTTCAGGGGTCAGTGGCCTGTCAGGTAGTCCAGCGTGGAGTCAGAGAAGCTGGTTCAGGTGCCTGTCAGGTAGTCCAGCGTGGAGTCAGAGAAACTGGTTCAGGGGTCAGGGGTCTGTCAGGTAGTCCAGCGTGGAGTCAGAGAAACTGGTTCAGGGGCCTGTCAGGTAGTCCAGCGTGGAGTCAGAGAAACTGGTTCAGGGGTCAGGGGCCTGTCAGGTAGTCCAGCGTGGAGTCAGAGAAACTGGTTCAGGGGTCAGGGGCCTGTCAGGTAGTCCTGCGTGGAGTCAGAGAAGCTGGTTCAGGGGTCAGTGGCCTGTCAGGTAGTCCTGCGTGGAGTCAGAGAAGCTGGTTCAGGGGTCAGGGGCCTGTCAGGTAGTCCAGCGTGGAGTCAGAGAAGCTGGTTCAGGGGTCAGTGGCCTGTCAGGTAGTCCTGCGTGGAGTCAGAGAAACTGGTTCAGGTGCCTGTCAGGTAGTCCTGCGTGGAGTCAGAGAAACTGGTTCAGGGGTCAGGGGCCTGTCAGGTAGTCCAGCGTGGAGTCAGAGAAGCTGGTTCAGGGGTCAGTGGCCTGTCAGGTAGTCCTGCGTGGAGTCAGAGAAGCTGGTTCAGGGGTCAGTGGCCTGTCAGGTAGTCCTGCGTGGAGTCAGAGAAACTGGTTCAGGGGCCTGTCAGGTAGTCCAGCGTGGAGTCAGAGAAGCTGGTTCAGGGGTCAGTGGCCTGTCAGGTAGTCCTGCGTGGAGTCAGAGAAACTGGTTCAGGGGCCTGTCAGGTAGTCCAGCGTGGAGTCAGAGAAACTGGTTCAGGGGCCTGTCAGGTAGTCCAGCGTGGAGTCAGAGAAACTGGTTCAGGGGTCAGGGGCCTGTCAGGTAGTCCTGCGTGGAGTCAGAGAAGCTGGTTCAGGGGTCAGTGGCCTGTCAGGTAGTCCTGCGTGGAGTCAGAGAAGCTGGTTCAGGGGTCAGTGGCCTGTCAGGTAGTCCAGCGTGGAGTCAGAGAAACTGGTTCAGGGGTCAGGGGCCTGTCAGGTAGTCCAGCGTGGAGTCAGAGAAGCTGGTTCAGGGGTCAGTGGCCTGTCAGGTAGTCCTGCGTGGAGTCAGAGAAACTGGTTCAGGTGCCTGTCAGGTAGTCCAGCGTGGAGTCAGAGAAACTGGTTCAGGGGTCAGGGGCCTGTCAGGTAGTCCTGCGTGGAGTCAGAGAAGCTGGTTCAGGGGTCAGGGGCCTGTCAGGTAGTCCTGCGTGGAGTCAGAGAAACTGGTTCAGGGGTCAGGGGTCTGTCAGGTAGTCCTGCGTGGAGTCAGAGAAGCTGGATCAGGGGTCAGGGGTCTGTCAGGTAGTCCAGCGTGGAGTCAGAGAAGCCGGGTCAGGGGTTAAAGGTCAGTAGCCTGTCAGGTAGTCCTGCGTGGAGTCAGAGAAGCTGGTTCAGGGGCCTGTCAGGTAGTCCTGCGTGGAGTCAGAGAAGCTGGGTCAGGGGTAAAAGGTCAGTGACCTGTCAGGTAGTCCAGCGTGGAGTCAGAGAAGCTGGATCAGGGGTCAGTGGCCTGTCAGGTAGTCCTGCGTGGAGTCAGAGAAGCTGGATCAGGGGTCAGTGGCCTGTCAGGTAGTCCTGCGTGGAGTCGGACGCGAAGGAGTCTGCGTCCTCATTGTCTGAGTCTTCAGAGCTGTTGTCCGCGGCGGGTTCTCCGGTCAGAGCGATTCGAGCGTAGTCGTCCGTATCAATACTCTTACAGAAGTGGATGGCGTATTTCAGCTTCTCCTCCAGCACCTGCTTACAGGAATACCTGGGCAGCTTGAGGAGGAAGAAACAGGTGTAGGACTCTGGGAGGAAATGGTCTGGAGGGTTGTACTTATCCAGCACCTAGAACACAAGGAAAGACGTGTTAATACTGATCCTATTACAATA
>NC_138300.1:2402500-2552500 GCF_965601325.2 Salmo salar
AAGTCAGCGATGGTGCGTGGGAGGCGTGTCCGTCCCCAGACGAAGCGCAGGAACAGAGATCTCTCCGTGTTGGAGAAGGACTCCATGACCTCCCAGAACCAGTGGATGAGAGGAGAAGTTGGCTCAACACCTTTATAGGTGGCTACTGACTTCAACAGGTGGAGGGGGATGTCTGGACTGCCGCACACCTGGACACAGAGGACAGGAGGGAGAGTGATGGACAAGATTCTGAGTCCCAAATGGCTCCCTATTCCTTACAGTTCACTACTTATGACCAGGGCCCAGATAGGGTAACAGACCAGGCTAGGACACTCACAGAGAGACAGAGACAGAGAGAGAGCGAGAGAGCAAGAGACAGACATAGAGAGAGAGCGAGACAGAGAGAGAGCGAGACAGAGAGACACAGAGAAAGATAGAGACACAGAGAAAGATAGAGACACAGAGAAAGATAGAGACACAGAGAGAGAGACACAGAGAGAGAGACACAGAGACAGCGAGACAGAGAGAGACAGCGAGACACAGAGAGAGAAAGATAGAGACACAGAGAAAGATAGAGACACAGAGAAAGATAGAGGCACAGAGAGAGACACAGAGAGAGAGACACAGAGAGAGACAGCGAGACACAGAGAGAGACAGCGAGACACAGAGAGAGATAGAGACACAGAGAAAGATAGAGACACAGAGAAAGATAGAGACACAGAGAGAGTGAGACAGAAAGAGCGAGACAGAGAGACACAGAGAAAGATAGAGACACAGAGAGAGAGACACAGAGAGAGAGACACAGAGAGAGCGAGACAGAGAGAGACAGCGAGACACAGAGAGAGACAGCGAGACACAGAGAAAGATAGAGACACAGAGAGAGCGAGACAGAGAGAGCGAGACAGAGAGAGCGAGACAGAGCGAGCGAGACAGAGCGAGCGAGACAGAGAGAGCGAGACAGAGAGAGCGAGACAGAGAGAGCGAGACAGAGAGAGCGAGACAGAGAGAGCGAGACAGAGAGCGAGCGAGACAGAGAGAGCGAGCGAGACAGAGAGAGCGAGCGAGCGAGACAGAGAGAGCGAGCGAGCGAGACAGAGAGAGCGAGCGAGACAGAGAGAGCGAGCGAGCGAGACAGAGAGAGCGAGCGAGCGAGACAGAGAGAGCGAGCGAGCGAGACAGAGAGAGCGAGCGAGCGAGACAGAGAGAGCGAGCGAGACAGAGAGAGCGAGCGAGCGAGACAGAGAGAGCGAGCGAGCGAGACAGAGAGAGCGAGCGAGCGAGACAGAGAGAGCGAGCGAGCGAGACAGAGAGAGAGCGAGCGAGACAGAGAGAGAGCGAGCGAGACAGAGAGAGAGCGAGCGAGACAGAGAGAGAGCGAGCGAGACACAGAGAGAGCGAGCGAGACACAGAGAGAGCGAGCGAGACACAGAGAGAGCGAGACAGACACAGAGAGAGCGAGCGAGACACAGAGAGAGCGAGCGAGACACAGAGAGAGCGAGCGAGACACAGAGAGAGCGAGCGAGACACAGAGAGAGCGAGCGAGCCACAGAGAGAGCGAGCGAGACACAGAGCGAGCGAGCCACAGAGAGAGCGAGACACAGAGAGAGCGAGACACAGAGAGAGCGAGCCGTCATGAAGCCACATTGGATTCTAGATACTATTAATGCCTGTGGAAGACAAGCGGATCAGATCAGAACGTTGCACAATACAACTGTGGGAGCATTCAACAGTGTGTGTGTTATCCATCCCTCTTCACTGTAAACTAGTTCTGTAAGTACTTACCATCGTCTCTAGCTCATATCCAGTGAAGAGGGAGAGCAGAGGGACTGGTACGACCCGAGCCATCCCTTCTCTCACAGCTGACACCTGCTCATCAAACTCATGGAGCCTTGGGGGGAGACACAGACAGGGACACGAGGTAAAACCAGGAGTATTATAAAGAAATGAAATCTCTACAGTTAACATTTCGCAATATTATACTGAACAAAAATATAAAACGCAAAGTGTTGGTCCCAAGTTTCATGAGCTGTAATAAAATATCCCTGAAATTTTTCCATACTCAACAAAAAGCTTATTTCTCTCAAAATTTGGTGCACAATTTGTTTTATCCATCTACCTGACAGGTGTGGCATATCATGAAGCTGGTTAAACAGAATGATCATTACACAGGTGCACCTTGTGCTGGGGGAAATAAAAGGCCACTCTAAATTGTGCAGTTTTGCCTCAACACAAGGCCACAGATATCTGAAGTTTTGAGGGAGTGTGAAATTGGCATGCTAACAGCAGGAATGTCCACCAGAGCTGTTGTCAGAGAATTGAATGTTCATTTCTCTACCATAAGCCACCTCCAACGTTGTTTTAGAGAATTTGGCAGTACGTCCAACCTGCCTCACAACCGCAGAGCACGTGTAACCACGCCAACCCAGGACCTCCACATCCGGCTTCTTCACCTGCGGGATCGTCTGAGACCAGCCACCCGGACAGCTGATGAAACTGTGGGTTTTGCACAACCGAAGAATTTCTGCACAAACTTGTCAGAACCCGTCTCAGGGAAGCTCATCTGCGTGCTCATCATCCTCACTAGAGTCTTGATCTGACTGCAGACTGCAAACCCACAAGTCTTAACTGACTTCAGTGGACAAATGCTGACCTTCGATGGCCACTGGCACGCTGGAGAAGTGTGCTCTTCACGGATGAATCCTGGTTTCCAACTGTACCGGACAGATGGCAAACCATGTCGGTGAGCGGTTTGCTGATGTCAACGTTGTGAACAGAGTGCCCCATGGTGGCGGTGGGGTTATGGTATGGACAGGCAAAAGCTACAGACCACGAACACAATTGCATTTTATCGATGGCAATTTGAATGCACAGAGATACCGTGATGAGATCCTGAGGCCCATTGTTGCAACTTCCAGCGCGCGTTTACTGTGAACACGGAGGCTGTACCTGCTTTAAGTTCCAGTTTTAACAGTGGCCATGTAGGCTACTGTGGCTATTTGATCATAATGTAGGCCTACCAGAGTGGCCTACCATCAAAAACAATGGAGAAAATGCATCCCATTCAGCCTACAGTATCAGCCAATGTGTGGTGGTCAATGTAGGCCTACATTCCATGAGACCTTGGAAAGGGCTTGACATTAACCTGTTGATCTACTTATCCTTCAGACAAGGATGTGACTGAAAATGCTGCTGTGATGGTTGATGCTAGAAACTACTTTACAAAATGTGGACACGCGGCTACATGCAGCTCTCGCTTTGATCTCAAAACAATCACATGGACTCACGACCGCTCATGCTGTAAACACAGTCCAGTTCAAAGTAAATGGCACAGATCCATATATGACAATGGTCTATTTGCATATAGGCCTAGTGCAGCTCTGATTGGTTATACTGCACCGGTCTGTGTAGAGATCGGTTAGAGGGAACAGCTTAGAGGGAACATTGGTGATCGGTAGCACCCAGCTTAGAGGGAACATTGGTGATCCGGTAGTTGTTCTCACCTGTAGTTGATGGCGAGGCGGACGTACTCGGCCCTGTTCTCCAGGGTGATGTGGGAGTATTTAGAGCTGAGCTGAATATCCTGTCCGCTAGCGTTAGGGACTGTGAAGGGGAGAGTCATGCCCTCAAACTCCTCAGCCGTGGCCTCGTTGTCTCTGATGTACATCAGGCCAGGGATAAAGTCTTTATCCACCTGAAGAGGAAAGACCAACACTTCATTCGAATGCAAAACTTCTGTCGTACTTGCCAGGTCTATACCCAAACAGTTCGAACTTCTATTTTGAAAAATTAATCTCTCCAGAATTAAGTCTCTCGCTGTTGCCGCCTGTTATCGACCCCCCTCCGCTCCCAGCTGTGCCCTGGACACCATATGTGAATTGATCACCCCCCCCCACATCTATCTTCAGAGTTCGTTCTGTTAGGTGACCTAAATTGGGACATGCTTAACACCCCGGACATCCTACAGTCTAAGCTAGATGCCCTCAATCTCACACAAATCATCAAGGAACCTACCAGGTACAACCCTAAATCCGTAAACACGGGCACCCTCATAGATATTATCATGACCAACTTTCCCTCCAAATACACCTCATCTGTTTTCAATCAGGATCTCAGCGATCACTGCCTCATTGCCTGCATCCGTAATGGGTCTGCTACCAAACGACCACCCCTCATCACTGTCAAACGCTCCCTAAAACACTTCAGCGAACAGGCCTTTCTAATCGACCTGGAAGGATATTGACCTCATTCCGTCAGTCGAGGATGCTTGGTCGTTTTTTAAAAGTAATTTCCTCACCATCTTAAATAAGCATGGCCCCTTTCAAAAAATGTAGAACTAGGAATAGATATAGTCTTTGGTTCACTCCACACCTGACTGCCCTTGACCAACACAAAAACATCCTGTCGCATATTGCATTAGCATCGAATAGCCCCCGTGATATGCAACTTTTCAGGGAAGTCAGGAACCCATACACACAGTCAGTTAGGAAAGCAAAGGCTAGCTTTTTCAAACAGAAATTTGCATTCTGTAGCTCTAACTCCAAGAAGTTTTGGGACACTATAAAGTCCATGGAGAACATGAGCACCTCCTCCCAGTTGCCCACTGCACTGAGGCTAGGTAACATGGGAACCACCAATAAATCCATGATAATCGAAAAGTACAATAAGCATTTCTCTAGGGCTGGCCATGCCTTCCTCCTGGCTACTCCAACCCCGGCCAACACCCCCCCCCAACAGCTCCGCACCCCCCGCAGCTACTCGCCCGAGCCTCCCCAGCTTCTCCTTCACCCAAATCCAGATCGCAGATGTTCTGAAAGAGCTGCAAAACCTGGACCCATACAAATCAGCTGGGATAGACAATCTGGACCCTCTCTTTCTAAAATTATCCGCCGCCATTGTTGCAACCCCTATTACCAGCCAGTTCAACCTCTCTTTCGTATCGTCCGAGATCCCTAAAGATTGGAAAGCTGCCGCGGTCATCCCCCTCTTCAAAGGGGGTGACACCCTAGACCCAAACTGTTACAGACCTATATCTATCCTACCCTGCCTTTCTAAAGTCTTCGAAAGCCAAGTTAATAAACAGATCACTGTCCATGAGTGAAGGAGGCTTTGGAGGTGTTAGTTTTGTTTCGGTATGTTACATTGAAAGTGGATAATATTGTGTTGATTCGAGCACCATTCCCACAGTAGAGCAAAACGTTGATAGTTTTAACTAAAGGGGAAAACTCTGAACATTGGTGATAGGTAGAGCGCAGCTTAGAGGGAACATTGGTGATCGGTAGCACCCAGCTTAGAGGGAACACTGGTAATCGGTAGCGAGAACTGAACCCTGTGGTACCCCCATAGAGACTTATGGGGGTGCCACAGAGTTCAATTCTCGGGCCGACTCTTTTCTCTGTATATATCAATGATGTCGCTCTTGCTGCGGGTGATTCGCTGATCCACCTCTAAGCAGACGACACCATTCTGTATACCTCTGGCCCTTCTTTGGACACTGTTAACTAACCTCCAGATGAGCTTCAATGCCATACAACTCTCCTTCCGTGGCATCCAACTGCTCTTAAACGCTAGTAAAACCAAATGCATGCTTTTCAACCGTTCGCTGCCCGCACCCGTCCGCCCCACTAGCATCACTACTCTGGACGGTTCTAACTTAGAATATGTGGACAACTACAAATACCTGGGTGTCTGGCTAGACTGTAAACTCTCCTTCCAGATTCATACTAAACATCTCCAATCCAAAATCAAATCTAGAATCGGCTTTCTATGTCGCAACAAAGCCTCCTTCACTCACGCCGCCAAACTTAACCTCGTAAAACTGACTGTCCTACCGATCCTTGACTTCGGCGATGTCATTTACAAAATAGCCTCCAACACGCAGCAAACTGGATGCAGTCTATCACAGTGCCATCCGTTTTGTTACCAAAGCCCCATATACTACCCACCACTGCGACCTGTATGCTCTAGTCGGCTGGCCCTCGCTACATATTCGTCGCCAGACCCACTGGCTCCAGGTCATCTATAAGTCTGTGCTAGGTAAAGCTCCGCCTTATCTCAGCTCACTGGTCACCATAGCAGCACCCACCCGTAGCACGCGCTCCAGCAGGTATATCTTACTGGTCATCCCCAAAGCCAACACCTCCTTTGGCCGCCTTTCCTTCCAGTTCTCTGCTGCCAGTGACTGGAACGAATTGCAAAAATCGCTGAAGCTGGAGACTTATATTTCCCTCGCCAACTTTAAACATCAGCTATCTGAGCAGCTAACCGATCGCTGCAGCTGTACATAGCCCACCCAATCTACCTACCTCATCCCCATACTGTTTTTATTTACTTTTCTGCTCTTTTGCACACCAGTATCACTACTTGCACATCATCATCTGCTCATCTATCTCTCCAGTGTTAATTTGCTAAATTGTAATTCTTCACTACTATGGCCTATTTATTGCCTTACCTCCTCATGCCATTTGCACACACTGTATATAGACTTTCTTTTTTTCTACTGTGTTATTGAGTTGTTTATTGTGTTATTGATTGTATGTTTGTTTTACTCCATGTGTAACTCTGTGTTGTTGTATGTGTCGAACTGCTTTGCTTTATCTTGGCCAGGTCACAGTTGTAAATGAGAACTTGTTCTCAACTAGCCTACCTGGTTAAATAAAGGACTTGTTCTCAACTAGCCTACCTGGTTAAATAAAGGTGAAATAAATAAATAAAAAATACATGTGCAAAAATGACACTAGAAAAAAACCGGTGGCCTTGACTTTAGTTCAATGTGTTTTTCATCTAAATGTGTGTTCTTCACTGGACTGTCCATCTCTACAGTCTAGGAGACCTTGAACGGGGATCTCATGGGAGTTGGCTCTTAGGAAAGGAATACATTTTTGACATTGTTTTAAAGTGAAAGTCATAACTCACATTTTGCATGTGAGTCCTCTCTGATTCCTATCAGTGTGTATACACAGTATGACTGAGTGTGTGCGTGTGTGATGCTCTCTGGCTGTATTCTGGTGCTGGGTAAAATTCCTGTGTAACCTTTAGTAAAGCTTTGGGGCTAACCGGCGTGACAACAGAAGCTTTGTGAAGAAACAGCCTCTTCCTGCATCACGATCAGGCAGAACACGTTCTAGAGGCTCATGATTACAGCGTGGATGCAGGAGAGGCGCACACGGTACCGCAGTACACACTAGTCTCTTACACACAGTCACGCAACAAGCACCAAGGCTAAAGATGGGATGTATACACAGCCACAACAATATAATAATATTGACTGACTTCTGGGAAATCTTGACTTTAGACTTTTTTCACTGTCATTAGAGGGTATCTACAGAATTCAATTCGACAGGATAAATGTCATACTTGTTAAGACCTTTTTAATACCCTTGCAAATACAATTTCATACAATTACTTCCACATGTTAACTACAGTAGAAGGTATATGTAGAGTCAACACCGTAACCCAGCCTTTTAACTACAGTAGAAGGTATATGTAGAGTCAACACCGTAACCCAGCCTGTTAACTACAGTAGAAGGTATATGTAGAGTCAACACCGTAACCCAGCCTGTTAACTACAGTAGAAGGTAGAGTCAACACCGTAACCCAGCCTTTTAACTACAGTAGAAGGTATATGTAGAGTCAACACCGTAACCCAGCCTGTTAACTACAGTAGAAGGTAGAGTCAACACCGTAACCCAGCCTGTTAACTACAGTAGAAGGTAGAGTCAACACCGTAACCCAGCCTGTTAACTACAGTAGAAGGTAGAGTCAACACCGTAACCCAGCCTGTTAACTACAGTAGAAGGTAGAGTCAACACCATAACCCAGCCTGTTAACTACAGTAGAAGGTAGAGTCAACACCGTAACCCAGCCTGTTAACTACAGTAGAAGGTATATGTAGAGTCAACACCGTAACCCAGCCTGTTAACTACAGTAGAAGGTAGAGTCAACACCGTAACCCAGCCTGTTAACTACAGTAGAAGGTAGAGTCAACACCGTAACCCAGCCTGTTAACTACAGTAGAAGGTAGAGTCAACACCGTAACCCAGCCTGTTAAACTACAGTAGAAGGTAGAGTCAACACCGTAACCCAGCCTGTTAACTACAGTAGAAGGTAGAGTCAACACCGTAACCCAGCCTGTTAACTACAGTAGAAGGTATATGTAGAGTCAACACCGTAACCCAGCCTGTTAACTACAGTAGAAGGTAGAGTCAACACCGTAACCCAGCCTGTTAACTACAGTAGAAGGTAGAGTCAACACCGTAACCCAGCCTGTTAACTACAGTAGAAGGTAGAGTCAACACCGTAACTCAGCCTGTTAACTACAGTAGAAGGTATATGTAGAGTCAACACCGTAACCCAGCCTGTTAACTACAGTAGAAGGTAGAGTCAACACCGTAACCCAGCCTGTTAACTACAGTAGAAGGTAGAGTCAACACCGTAACCCAGCATGTTAAACTACAGTAGAAGGTAGAGTCAACACCGTAACCCAGCCTGTTAACTACAGTAGAAGGTAGAGTCAACACCGTAACCCAGCCTGTTAACTACAGTAGAAGGTATATGTAGAGTCAACACCGTAACCCAGCCTGTTAACTACAGTAGAAGGTAGAGTCAACACCGTAACCCAGTAGATTGTATATGTAGAGTAATGTATAAGGTATATGTATGCAGTGTATATATAATATTTTACATCTGTAAGGTTTAGTTTCAGGAAAAGTTCTGTAATTGATCAAGTGAAGTTCTCACTCAGGCCTCACATTATGATTCCATTACACTCCCTCCCAACATCCCTCCCTCCCTCCCTACACACACACACACAGCACCCCTCTCCCCCCTCCCTCTCTCCCTCCCTCCCTCCCTCCCTCCCAACACACACAGTACCCCTCCCTCCCTCCCCCAACACACACACAGCACCCCTCCACCCACACAGCACCCCTCCCCCTCCCTCCCCCCAACACACACACAGCACCCCCCCCCTTCTCCTCCTCCCCTCCCCCCCAACACACACAGCACCCCCCCCTCATCCCCCCTCCCTCCCCCCCCAACACACACACAGCACCCCTCCCCCCTCCCAACACACACAACACCCCCCCTCCCCCCAACACACTCACCTCGAACTAAGTCCTGAACTTACTGATACACCCTATTTATTTCCCCCCACACACACACACACACACACACACACACACACACACACACACACACACACACACACACACACACACACACACACACACACACACACACACACACACACAGCAGGTACAGTACCTCACTGAGGTCAGCGATGGTGAGGTTCATCCCAGCCAGCTGTTTCCAGACAGGTTCAGCCAGGTTGAGACTGAGAGGAGATCCAGTACGGATGGCTATGCCCAGGAGCACTCCTACAGGACAGAGATACATCTCTATTAGACTGGGTTAGGGTTGAGACTGAGAGGAGATCAGGTACGGATGGCTATGCCCAGGAGCACTCCTACAGGACAGAGATACATCTCTATTAGACTGGGTTAGGGTTGAGACTGAGAGGAGATCCGGTACGGATGGCTATGCCCAGGAGCACTCCTACAGGACAGAGATACATCTCTATTAGACTGGGTTAGGGTTGAGACTGAGAGGAGATCCGGTACGGATGGCTATGATGAGCCCAATGCGGCTTTTCTCAAGAATGACGTGGGACGTTGGGCTGAGTTGTAGTTTTCAATAAGAAAATATTCAACCTAGTTCTGTGCAGAAACGTCTTTATTAACTACAACGACCATAATCAGATAGAACGAGACGGATCACAGGAAGAGGCGAATAGAGAGGTTTCACTCTCGCCGAAATCTGTCGTAAATAAAACCCAATGCGTTTCTATGGGTTTATTGTGGACCTAAGCTTGTCGCCTGCCTTCGGGACAACGACTCCCATTGTTAGGAGCACTCCCTTTAAGAGTGTGCTCTTAATCTCAGCTCGTTACCTGTCTAAAAGACACCTGGGAGCCAGAAATCTTTCTGATTGAGAGGGGGTCAAATACTTATTTCCCTCATTAAAATGCAAATAATTGTATAACATTTTTGACATGCGTTTTTATGGATTTTTTGCTGTTGTTATTCTGTCTCTCACTGTTCAAATAAACCTACCATTAAAATTATAGACTGATCATTTCTTTGTCAGTGGGCAAACGTACAAAATCAGCAGGGGATCAAACACTTTTCCCCCCCACTGTAGCTCAGGCCCTGGGCAGGGGGTAGTGTAAACAGAGAGATATTTAAGGGATATATAGTAAATAGAGAGGTTATTTAAGGGATATATAGTAAACAGAGGCTACTTTAGGGATATATAGTAAATATAAAGGTTACTTTAGGGATATATAGTAAATATAAAGGTTACTTTAGGGATATATAGGAAACAGAGGCTACTTTAGGGATATATAGTAAATATAAAGGTTACTTTAGGGATATATAGTAAATATAAAGGTTACTTTAGGGATATATAGTAAATATAAAGGTTACTTTAGGGATATATAGTAAATATAAAGGTTACTTTAGGGATATATAGTAAACAGAGAGGTTACTTTAGGGATATATAGTAAACAGAGGCTACTTTAGGGATATATAGTAAACATAAAGGTTACTTTAGGGATATATAGTAAATATAAAGGTTACTTTAGGGATATATAGTAAATATAAAGGTTATTTTAGGGATATATAGTAAATATAAAGGTTACTTTAGGGATATATAGTAAATATAAAGGCTACTTTAGGGATATATAGTAAACAGAGGTTACTTTAGGGATATATAGTAAATATAAAGGTTACTTTAGAGATATATAGTAAAAAGAGAGGTTACTTTAGGGATATATAGGAAACAGAGCTTACTTTAGGGATATATAGTAAATATAAAGGTTACTTTAGGGATATATAGGAAACAGAGAGGTTACTTTAGGGATATATAGTAAACAGAGGTTACTTTAGGGATATATAGTAAATATAAAGGCTACTTTAGGGATATATAGTAAATATAAAGGCTACTTTAGGGACAAATAGTAAACAGAGGTTACTTTAGGAATATATAGTAAATAGAGCGGTTACTTTAGGGATATATAGTAAACAGAGAGGTTACTTTAGGGATATATAGTAAATATAAAGGTTACTTTAGGGATATATAGTAAACAGAGGTTACTTTAGGGATATATAGTAAACAGTGAGAGTACTTTAGGGATATATAGTAAACAGAGAGGTTACTTTAGGGATATATAGTAAACAGAGGTTACTTTAGGGATATATAGTAAATATAAAGGTTACTTTAGGGATATATAGTAAACAGAGAGGTTACTTTAGGGATATACAGGCAACAGAGGTTACTTTAGGGATATATAGTAAATAGAGAGGTTACTTTACGGATATATAGTAAATATAAAGGTTACTTTAGGGATATATAGTAAACAGAGAGGTTACTTTAGGGATATATAGTAAACAGAGGCTACTTTAGGGATATATAGTAAACATAAAGGTTACTTTAGGGATATATACTAAATATAAAGGTTACTTTAGGGATATATAGTAAATATAAAGGTTATTTTAGGGATATATAGTAAATATAAAGGTTACTTTAGGGATATATAGTAAATATAAAGGCTACTTTAGGGATATATAGTAAACAGAGGTTACTTTAGGGATATATAGTAAATATAAAGGCTACTTTAGGGATATATAGTAAACAAAAAGAATACTTTAGAGATATATAGTAAAAAGAGAGGTTACTTTAGGGATATATAGTAAACAGAGAGGTTACTTTAGGGATATATAGTAAATATAAAGGTTACTTTAGGGATATATAGGAAACAGAGAGGTTACTTTAGGGATATATAGTAAACAGAGGTTACTTTAGGGATATATAGTAAATATAAAGGTTACTTTAGGGATATATAGTAAATATAAAGGCTACTTTAGGGACAAATAGTAAACAGAGGTTACTTTAGGAATATATAGTAAATAGAGCGGTTACTTTAGGGATATATAGTAAACAGAGAGGTTACTTTAGGGATATATAGTAAATATAAAGGTTACTTTAGGGATATATAGTAAACAGAGGTTACTTTAGGGATATATAGTAAACAGTGAGAGTACTTTAGGGATATATAGTAAACAGAGAGGTTACTTTAGGGATATATAGTAAACAGAGGTTACTTTAGGGATATATAGTAAATATAAAGGTTACTTTAGGGATATATAGTAAACAGAGAGGTTACTTTAGGGATATATAGTAAACAGAGGTTACTTTAGGGATATATAGTAAATATAAAGGTTACTTTAGGGATATATAGTAAACAGAGAGGTTACTTTAGGGATATACAGGAAACAGAGGTTACTTTAGGGATATATAGTAAATAGAGAGGTTACTTTACGGATATATAGTAAATATAAAGGCTACTTTAGGGATATATAGTAAACAGAGAGGTTATTTTAGGGATATATAGTAAATATAAAGGTTACTTTAGGGATATATAGTAAATATAAAGGTTACTTTAGGGATATATAGTAAACAGAGGTTACTTTAGGGATATATAGTAAACATACAGGTTACTTTAGGGATATATAGTAAACATACAGGTTACTTTAGGGATATATAGTAAATATAAAGGTTACTTTAGGGATATATAGTAAATATAAAGGTTACTTTAGGGATATATAGTAAATATAAAGGTCATTTTAGGGATATATAGTAAATATAAAGGTTACTTTAGGGATATACAGGAAACAGAGGTTACTTTAGGGATATATAGTAAGTAGAGAGGTTACTTTACGGATATATAGTAAATATAAAGGCTACTTTAGGGATATATAGTAAACAGAGGTTACTTTAGGGATATATAGTAAACAGAGGTTACTTTAGGGATATATAGTAAATAGAGATACTTTAGGGATATATAGTAAATAGAGGTTACTTTAGGGATATATAGTAAATATAAAGTTTACTTTAGGGATATATAGGAAACAGAGAGGTTACTTTAGGGATATATAGTAAATATAAAGGTTACTTTAGGGATATATAGTAAATATAAAGGTTACTTTAGGGATATTTTGTAAACAGAGAGGTTACTTTAGGGATATATAGTAAATATAAAGGTTACTTTAGGGATATATAGTAAATATAAAGGTTACTTTAGGGATATACAGGAAACAGAGGTTACTTTAGGGATATATAGTAAATAGAGAGGTTACTTTACAGATATATAGTAAATATAAAGCCTACTTTAGGGATATATAGTAAACAGAGAGGTTATTTTAGGGATATATAGTAAATATAAAGGTTACTTTAGGGATATATAGTAAATATAAAGGTTACTTTAGGGATATATAGTAAACAGAGGTTACTTTAGGGATATATAGTAAACATACAGGTTACTTTAGGGATATATAGTAAACATACAGGTTACTTTAGGGATATATAGTAAATATAAAGGTTACTTTAGGGATATATAGTAAACAGAGGTTACTTTAGGGATATATAGTAAACATACAGGTTACTTTAGGGATATATAGTAAACATACAGGTTACTTTAGGGATATATAGTAAATATAAAGGTTACTTTAGGGATATATAGTAAATATAAAGGTTACTTTAGGGATATATAGTAAATATAAAGGTTACTTTAGGGATATATAGTAAACAGAGGTTACTTTAGGGATATATAGTAAACAGAGGTTACTTTAGGGATATATAGTAAATAGAGGTTACTTTAGGGATATATAGTAAATATAAAGTTTACTTTAGGGATATATAGGAAACAGAGAGGTTACTTTAGGGATATATAGTAAATATAAAGGTTACTTTAGGGATATATAGTAAATATAAAGGTTACTTTAGGGATATATAGTAAACAGAGAGTTTACTTTAGGGATATATAGTAAACAGAGGTTACTTTAGGGATATATAGTAAATATAAAGGTTACTTTAGGGATATATAGTAAATATAAAGGTTACTTTAGGGATATACAGGAAACAGAGGTTACTTTAGGGATATATAGTAAATAGAGAGGTTACTTTACGGATATATAGTAAATATAAAGGCTACTTTAGGGATATATAGTAAACAGAGAGGTTATTTTAGGGATATATAGTAAATATAAAGGTTACTTTAGGGATATATAGTAAATATAAAGGTTACTTTAGGGATATATAGTAAACAGAGGTTACTTTAGGGATATATAGTAAACATACAGGTTACTTTAGGGATATATAGTAAACATACAGGTTACTTTAGGGATATATAGTAAACATACAGGTTACTTTAGGGATATATAGTAAATATAAAGGTTACTTTAGGGATATATAGTAAATATAAAGGTTACTTTAGGGATATATAGTAAATATAAAGGTTACTTTAGGGATATATAGTAAATATAAAGGTCATTTTAGGGATATATAGTAAATATAAAGGTTACTTTAGGGATATATAGTAAACTTAAAGGTTACTTTAGGGATATATAGTAAACAGAGGTTACTTTAGGGATATATAGTAAATATAAAGGTTATTTTAGGGATATATAGTAAATATAAAGGTTACTTTAGGGATATATAGTAAATAGAGAGGTTACATTAGGGATATATAGTAAATATAAAGGTTACTTTAGGGATATATAGTAAATATAAAGGTTACTTTAGGGATATATAGTAAATATAAAGGTTATTTTAGGGATATATAGTAAATATAAAGGTTATTTTAGGGATATATAGTAAATATAAAGGTTACTTTAGGGATATATAGTAAATATTAAGGCTACTTTAGGGATATATAGGAAACAGAGGCTACTTTAGGGATATATAGTAAATATAAAGGCTACTTTAGGGATATGCAGTAAATATAAAGGCTACTTTAGGGATATCCTTGGCTACTATAGTTAGGTACCAGAGGAAGTGTTTAGGGTAGGGCTCTTCAACACTGTTCCTGGAGAGATACCCTCCTGTAGGTTTTTAACTCCAACCCTGTTCCTTTAGAGAAACCCTTCTGGAGGTTTTAACTCCAAACCTATTCCTGGAGAGAAACCCTCCTGGAGGTTTTAACTCCAAACCTGTTCCTGGAGAGATACCCTCCTGGAGGTTTTAACTCCAACCCTGTCCCTGGAGAGATACCCTCCTGTAGGTTTAGGCCAACCCTGTTAAAACCTACAGGAGGGTTTCGCTCCAGGAACAAGGTTGAACAGCCCTGGTTAGGGCTGTACTTTCCCCGGGAATCTGGACATAGTTAGGTACAGGGCTGACTTGGCTGCAGGGTTAGAGGTGAGGGTTAGGGATCAGGGTTAGGGGTCAGGGTCTAGGGGTCAGGGTTTAGGGGTCAGGGATCAGGGCTAGGGGTTAGGGGTCAGGGGTTAGGTAACGGAGGTAGAGGGTACCTACCTAAGAATCTGAACATGTTCATCTGCAGGGCTGACTTGGCTGCAGGGATCAGGGGTCAGGGTTAGGGGTCAGGGCTAGGGGTCAGGGATAGGGGTCAGGGGTCAGGGATCAGGGCTAGGGGTCAGGGTTAGGGGTCAGGGTTAGGTAACGGAGGTAGAGGGTACCTACCTAAGAATCTGAACATGTTCATGTGCAGGGCTGACTTTGCTGCAGGGATCAGGGGTTAGGGTCAGGGCTAGGGGTCAGGGATAGGGTTAGGGGTTAGGTAACGGAGGTAGAGGGTACCTACCTAAGAATCTGAACATGTTCATGTGCAGGGCTGACTTGGCTGCAGGGTTGAGCAGGAAACAGTCTCTGTTGGCCCCTGACTCGTCTCGTCCGTTCGGGGTCACGATGAGGAGAGGGGTCAGGCCGTTCTGCAGCTCCTCACACATCTCTGCTATGGACTCACTGTAGCCCCCGCCACAGTCATCCACAGACTCACCTAGCAGACAGACACACACACACACACACACACACACACACACACACCTCTATTACAGACTCACTGTAGCCCCCGCCACAGTCATCCACAGACTCACCTAGCAGACAGACAGACACACACACACACACACACACACACACACCTCTATTACAGACTCACTGTAGCCCCCGCCAGTCATCCACAGACTCACCTAGCAGACACACACACACACACACACACACACACACACACACACACACACACACACACACACACACACACACACACACACACACACACACACACACACACACACACACACACACACACCTCTATTACAGACTCACTGTAGCCCCCGCCACAGTCATCCACAGACTCACCTAGCAGACACACACACACACACACACACACACACACACACACACACATCTCTATTACAGACTCACTGTAGCCCCCGCCACAGTCATCCACAGACTCACCTAGCAAACACACACACACACATCTCTATTACAGACTCACTGTAGCCCCCGCCACAGTCATCCACAGACTCACCTAGCAGACACACACACACACACACACACACACACACACACACACACACACACACACCACACACACACACACACCTCTATTACAGACTCACTGTAGCCTCCCGCCACAGTCATCCACAGAGTTGGGCGATTTTACGACTGCGTCGTCTATCGACAACGATTGACAGCCATCGTTAATGGTGACGAGACATGATGGTTTAGCCTATTTGAACGGCGCCCCGCAGTAAAGGACGGAGTCTCACAGAGCACAGCAGGGCAGCACACAAGTGACATTCTGAGTCATTTACCTATTTGCTATTGTCTATTTCCCCCCCAAAAATATTTGATACAGAATGCAAAAAGAGGAATGTAGGACAGACAGAGCGGAAAATTCCACTAAAGCTGAAACAAAACGTCCGGTCACAAAATATTGTCTCCTGCTCTTGGTCAGAATGCTTCAGACAATAGTCTGAACCTTTATAAAAGACACTCCTTAATAAAACCCTCTGGGACGGTTTCTACTAAGATGACATGGAATTGTTTTAACATGGTCACAATCAAGTATCATTCAGCTATTTGATTTAGAATTATAGGACCCCTTTAGGTTTAAAAACTAAATATTTGATGAAACATTGAATTTGGCCTTACTGCTATTAGCCCATAGAAACACATCGAACAACAGAACAAAAATCTAAACACAAATCTAAAAGGTAGTTTGTTCTTCAGTGTCTGTCCTATATCTGATAGCACAGTGAATTCGGAAAGTATTCAGACCACTTGACTTTTTCCACATCAATCTACACAAAATACCCTATAACGACAAAGCAAAAACAGATTTTTATAGAAAATAAGTAATAATACCTCTACCATAAAGGCCTGAATGATGGAGGCCACTGTGTTCTTGGGTACCTTCAACGCTGCAGACTTTTTTTTAGGTGCCCTTCCCATATTCCTAACCACATTCCTACCGCCTAACCACATTCCTACCGCCTAACCACATTCCTACCGCCTAACCACATTCCCAAATTCCTAACCACATTCCCAAATTCCTAACCACATTCCCAAATTCCTAACCACATTCCTACCGCCTAACCACATTCCTACCGCCTAAGCACATTCCTACCGCCTAACCACATTCCTACCGCCTAACCACATTCCTAACCACCTTCCTAACGCCTAACCACCTTCCTAACACCTAACCACCTTCCTAACGCCTAACCACATTCCCAACGCCTAACCACATTCCCAACGCCTAACCACATTCCCAACGCCTAACCACATTCCCAACGCCTAACCACATTCCCAACGCCTAACCACATTCCCAACGCCTAACCACATTCCCAACGCCTAACCACATTCCTAACCACATTCCTAACGCCTAACCAGATTCCTAACGCCTAACCAGATTCCTAACGCCTAACCACATTCCTACCGCCTAACCACATTCCTACCGCCTAACCACATTCCTACCGCCTAACCACATTCCTACCGCCTAACCACATTCCTACCGCCTAACCACATTCCTAACCACCTTCCTAACGCCTAACCACATTCCCAACGCCTAACCACATTCCTAACCAGATTCCTAACGCCTAACCAGATTCCTAACGCCTAACCAGATTCCTAACGCCTAACCACATTCCTAACGCCTAACCACATTCCTAACGCCTAACCACATTCCTAACGCCTAACCACATTCCTAACGCCTAACCACATTCCTAACACCTAACCACATTCCTAACACCTAACCACATTCCTAACACCTAACCACATTCCCAACGCCTAACCACATTCCCAACGCCTAACCACATTCCCAACGCCTAACCACATTCCTAACGCCTAACCACATTCCTAACGCCTAACCACATTCCTAACGCCTAACCACATTCCTAATTCCAAACCACATTCCTACAGCCTAACCACATTCCTAACCATATTCCTAACCATATTCCTAACGCCTAACCACATTCCAAACCACATTCCTAACGCCTAACCACATTCCAAACCACATTCCTAACGCCTAACCACATTCCAAACCACATTCCTAACGCCTAACCACATTCCTAACACCTAACCACATTCCCAACACCTAACCACATTCCCAACACCTAACCACATTCCCAACACCTAACCACATTCCTAATGCCTAACCACATTCCTAACAGCTAACCAAATCAAATCAAATGTATTTATATAGCCCTTCTTACATCAGCTGATATCTCAAAGTGCTGTACAGAAACCCAGCCTAAAACCCCAAACAGCAAGCAATACAGGTGTAGAAGCACAGTGGCTAGGAAAAACTCCCTAGAAAGACCAAAACCTAGGAAGAAACCTAGAGAGGAACCAGGCTATGAGGGGTGGCCAGTCCTCTTCTGGCTGTTCAGATAAGTCAGACTGGTGAGAAGCAACACACACCCTCCAGTAACTACAGTAGACTCCAACAGGACATAGAAAGGAATGTGTGTCACGCTCTCATGAGGACGAACCTAACAACCTACCCACAAACTACTGAGGATGAACCTAACAACCTACCCACAAACTACCGAGGATGAACCTAACAACCTACCCACAAACTACTGAGGATGAACCCAACAACCTACCCACAAACTACCGAGGATGAACCTAACAACCTACCCACAAACTACCGAGGATGAACCCAACAACCTACCGAGGATGAACCCAACAACCTACCCACAAACTACCGAGGATGAACACAACAAACTACTGAGGATGAACCTAATAACCTACCCACAAACTACCGAGGATTAACCTAATAACCTACCCACAAACTACTTAGGATGAACCAAACAACCTACCCAAAAACTACTGAGGATGAATCTAACAACCTACCCACAAACTACCGAGGATGAACCTAACAACCTACCCACAAACTACCGAGGATGAACCTACCAACAAACTACTGAGGATGAACCTAATAACCTACCCACAAACTACCGAGGATGAACCTAACAACCTACCCACAAACTACTGAGGATGAACCTACCAACAAACTACTGAGGATGAACCTAATAACCTACCCACAAACTACCGAGGATGAACCTAACAACCTACCCACAAACTACTGAGGATGAACCTAACAACCTACCCACAAACTACTGAGGAGGAACCTAACAACCTACCCACAAACTACCGAGGATGAACCTAACAACCTACCCACAAACTACCGAGGATGAACCTAACAACCTACCCACAAACTACTGAGGATGAACCTAACAACCTACTGAGGAACCTAACAAACTACTGAGGAGGAACCTAACAACCTACCCACAAACTACTGAGGATGAACCTAACAACCTACCCACAAACTACTGAGGATGAACCTAACAACCTACCTACAAACTACTGAGGAGGAACCTAACAACAAACTACTGAGGAGGAACCTAATAACCTACCCACAAACTACTGAGGATGAACCTAACAACCTACCCACAAACTACCGAGGATGAACCTAACAACCTACCCACAAACTACTGAGGATGAACCTAACAACCTACCCACAAACTACTGAGGAGGAACCTAACAACCTACCCACAAACTACTGAGGATGAACCTAACAACCTACCCACAAACTACCGAGGATGAACCTAACAACCTACCCACAAACTACCGAGGATGAACCCAACAACCTACCCACAAACTACCGAGGATGAACCTAACAACCTACCCACAAACTACCGAGGATGAACCTAACAACCTACCCACAAACTACCGAGGATGAACCTAACAACCTACCCACAAACTACCGAGGATGAACCTAACAACCTACCCACAAACTACTGAGGATGAACCTACCCACAAACTACTGAGGATGAATCTAACAACCTACCCACAAACTACCGAGGATGAACCTAACAACCTACCCACAAACTACTGAGGATGAACCTACCAACAAACTACTGAGGATGAACCTAATAACCTACCCACAAACTACCGAGGATGAACCTAACAACCTTCCCACAAACTACTGAGGATGAACCTAACAACCTACCCACAAACTACTGAGGAGGAACCTAACAACCTACCCACAAACTACTGAGGATGAACCTAACAACCTACCCACAAACTACTGACGATGAACCTAACAACCTACCCACAAAATACTGAGGATGAACCTAACAACCTACCCACAAACTACCGAGGATGAACCTAACAACCTACCCACAAACTACCGAGGATGAACCCAACAACCTACCCACAAACTACCGAGGATGAACCTAACAACCTACCCACAAACTATCGAGGAGGAACCTAACAACCTAGTCACAAACTACTGAGGATGAACCTAACAACCTACCCACAAACTACTGAGGATGAACCTAACAACCTACCCACAAACTACTGAGGAGGAACCTAACAACCTACCCACAAACTACCGAGGATGAACCTAACAACCTACCTACAAACTACCGAGGAGGAACCAAACAACCGACCCACAAACTACTGAGGAGGAACCTAACAACCTACCCACAAACTACTGAGGAGGAACCTAACAACCTACCCACAAACTACTGAGGAGGAACCTAACAACCTACCCACAAACTACTGAGGAGGAACCTACCCACAAATTACTGAGGATGAACCTACCCACAAACTACTGAGGATGAACCTAACAACCTACCCACAAAGTACTGAGGAGGAACCTAACAACCTACCCACAAACTACTGAGGATGAACCTAACAACCTACCCAAAAACTACCGAGGATGAACCTAACAACCTACCCACAAACTACTGAGGATGAACCTAACAACCTACTGAGGAGGAACCTAACAACCTACCGAGGATGAACATAACAACCTACCCACAAACTACTGAGGATGAACCTAACAACCTACCGGGGATGAACCTAACAACCTACCGAGGATGAACCTAACAACCTACCGAGGATGAACCTAACAACCTACCGAGGAGGAACCTAACAACCTACCGAGGAGGAACCTAACAACCTACCGAGGAGGAACCTAACAACCTACCGAGGAGGAACCTAACAACCTACCGAGGAGGAACCTAACAACCTACCGAAGATGAACCTAACAACCTACCGGGGATGAACCTAACAACCTACTGAGGATGAACCTAACAACCTACTGAGGATGAACCTAACAACCTACTGAGGATGAACCTAACAACCTACCCACAAACTACCGAGGAGGAACCTAACAACCTACCCACAAACTACCGAGGATGAACCTAACAACCTACCCACAAACTACTGAGGAGGAACCTAACAACCTACCCACAAACTACTGAGGAGGAACCTAACAACCTACCCACAAACTACCGAGGATGAACCTAACAACCTACCCACAAACTACTGAGGATGAACCTAACAACCTACCCACAAACTACTGAGGATGAACCTAACAACCTACCCACAAACTACTGAGGAGGAACCTAACAACCTACTGAGGATGAACCTAACAACCTACTGAGGATGAACCTAACAACCTACTGAGGATGAACCTAACAACCTACTGAGGATGAACCTAACAACCTACTGAGGATGAACCTAACAACCTACTGAGGATGAACCTAACAACCTACTGAGGATGAACCTAACAACCTACTGAGGATGAACCTAACAACCTACCGAGGATGAACCTAACAACCTACCCACAAACTACTGAGGATGAACCTAACAACCTACCCACAAACTACTGAGGATGAACCTACCCACAAACTACTGAGGATGAACCTAACAACCTACTGGGGATGAACTTTAGAACCTACCGAGGATGAACCTAACAACCTACCCACAAACTTGACCTTCCAGACGCGGTGAGGCAGCAGCAAGCTGTCTGGGCTGAAGGAGCTCATTTTGGCACACATCTGACCAAACACTGACTTGGTCCCGTCTGGACCCGCCAAACCTCCTTTACTACGAGACCGCTTGACCTGGAGGGGGGGAGGAGGAGGAGAGGGAGAGGAGGGGGAGAGGGGGAGAGGAGAAGGAGAGGGAGAGGAGGAGGAGGGGGAGAGGGAGAGGAGGGGGAGAGGAGGGGGAGAGGAGGGGGAGAGGAGGGGGAGAGAAGCAGGAAAAGAAAGATGGTTATCTCTCCAGGCTCGTCCGTTCAGTGCGGTACAGAGTCTGCAGTAGTGACGGGTGTGAAAGTGACAGCTCCCTCCACCAGGCATCCAGCCAGCCCAGGAGGGGGGTCAGTGGCCTGGACCGAGGCTCTGGGAAGGGGAATGGCTAGACCAGAGCTGTATTCCAAATCACACCCTATTCCCTATGTAGTGCACTACTTTTGACCCGAACCTTATGGGCCCTATAGTAGTGCACTACAAAGGGAATAGGGTGCTATTTGGAACAGACAAGGAACCCAACATAGACTGACATACAAGGTGGAGCATGGTTCACACATCACACAGATATCTGCTTATAACACTGAAACCAGACGAGAGAGAGCCAGACAGAGAGAGAGAGAGAGACAGAGACAGAGAGAGACAGCGAGAGAGACAGAGAGAGACAGAGAGAGACAGCGAGAGAGACAGAGAGAGACAGCGAGAGAGAGAGAGAGTGCGAGAGAGCGACAGAGAGAGACAGAGAGAGACAGCGAGAGAGACAGAGAGAGACAGCGAGAGAGAGAGAGTGCGAGAGAGCGACAGAGAGAGACAGAGAGCGAGAGAGACAGAGAGCGAGAGAGACAGAGAGCGAGAGACAGAGAGCGAGAGACAGAGAGCGAGAGACAGAGAGCGAGAGAGAGCGAGAGAGACAGAGCGAGAGAGACAGAGCGAGAGAGAGCGAGAGAGACAGAGCGAGAGACAGAGCGAGAGAGACAGAGAGAGACAGAGCAAGAGACAGAGCGAGAGAGACAGAAAGAGAGAGAGAGAGAGACAGAGAGAGACAGAGAGAGAGAGAGAGAGAGAGAGTGTGTTTAGGAGGAATCTCTGCTGACTGGACTGTACATGATGACTGAGAGAATCTGAAAACCTGCTGTTTTTCTAGTGTTCATCTCAGTAGGTTCTCCAAACAGCCCGATTCCTACCTGTATCCTGTTGAGTTCCACCACAGGACCATGTTGCCTGTCTCTCACCATGGTGGCCTGGACTACCTTACGGAACGCTGCTTCCTGTGGGGACAAACACTGTGGCTCAGTACATCAACTGGACAACAGCATTTACAACAACACAGAACGCAAAACTATACTAATGTTCTGTATTGTGTCATGTTTCATGCGGACCCCTGGAAGAGTAGCTGACTGGGGATCCTAGTAAACTACCTAATACAGCTACTGGGGATCCTAGTAAACTAACTAACTAATACAGCTACTGGGGATCCTAGTAAACTAACTAACTAATACAGCTACTGGGGATCCTAGTAAACTAACTAACTAATACAGCTACTGGGGATCCTAGTAAACTACCTAATACAGCTGCTGGGGATCCTAGTAAACTACCTAATACAGCTACTGGGGATCCTAGTAAACTACCTAATACAGCTACTGGGGATCCTAGTAAACTACCTAATACAGCTACTGGGGATCCTAGTAAACTACCTAATACAGCTACTGGGGATCCTAGTAAACTACCTAACTAATACAGCTACTGGGGATCCTAGTAAACTACCTAACTAATACAGCTACTGGGGATCCTAGTAAACTAACTAACTAATACAGCTACTGGGGATCCTAGTAAACTAACTAACTAATACAGCTACTGGGGATCCTAGTAAACTACCTAATACAGCTACTGGGGATCCTAGTAAACTATCTAATACAGCTACTGGGGATCCTAGTAAACTACCTAATACAGCTGCTGGGGATCCTAGTAAACTACCTAATACAGCTACTGGGGATCCTAGTAAACTACCTAATACAGCTACTGGGGATCCTAGTAAACTACCTAATACAGCTACTGGGGATCCTAGTAAACTACCTAATACAGCTACTGGGGATCCTAGTAAACTACCTAATACAGCTACTGGGGATCCTAGTAAACTACCTAATACAGCTACTGGGGATCCTAGTAAACTATCTAATACAGCTACTGGGGATCCTAGTAAACTACCTAATACAGCTACTGGGGATCCTAGTAAACTACCTAACTAATACAGCTACTGGGGATCCTAGTAAACTACCTAATACAGCTACTGGGGATCCTAGTAAACTACCTAATACAGCTACTGGGGATCCTAGTAAACTACCTAATACAGCTACTGGGGATCCTAGTAAACTACCTAATACAGCTACTGGGGATCCTAGTAAACTACCTAATACAGCTACTGGGGATCCTAGTAAACTAACTAATACAGCTACTGGGGATCCTAGTAAACTAACTAATACAGCTACTGGGGATCCTAGTAAACTATCTAATACAGCTACTGGGGATCCTAGTAAACTACCTAATACAGCTACTGGGGATCCTAGTAAACTACCTAATACAGCTACTGGGGATCCTAGTAAACTACCTAATACAGCTACTGGGGATCCTAGTAAACTACCTAATACAGCTACTGGGGATCCTAGTAAACTACCTAATACAGCTACTGGGGATACTAGTAAACTACCTAATACAGCTTACTGGGGATTCTAGTAAACTACCTAATACAGCTTACTGGGGATTCTAGTAAACTACCTAATACAGCTTACTGGGGATCCTAGTAAACTACCTAATACCACATAAAGCTAAAATTCAATGATAAAATTATTTCACATGCCCATCTCTGTGTGTGTGTGTTGTGAACAGCCCCCACCTTGCCCTGTGAGATGAGTATGCCCCGTAACGTGTTAAACCCTAGGGCAGGTCCGTGTGCCGTCTGCCCCAGCCGGCCCTCCAGATCAAACATGGGGATACAAGGACAAAAGAGCTCCGATATGTGGTGCAGCAGTAGTAGTCTGTTCCTCAGAGACATGATGGGAATCTCCTGGAGGTGGTTGTATTCCATGGGCACCTGGGAGAGAGAGGTCACAGGTCAACACACACACACACACACACACACACACACACACACACACAGACACACACACACACACACACACACACATTAAAAACACACGTTACACCACCCACATTACTTCAAACAGATTAGAGATCACCCATAGTATAACACAGATTAGAGATCACCCATATTACAACACAGATTAGAGATCACCCATAGTATAACACAGATTAGAGATCACCCATATTACAACACAGATTAGAGATCACCCACATTACAACAAACAGATTAGAGATCACCCATATTACAACACAGATTAGAGATCACCCACGTTACAACAAACAGATTAGAGATCACCCACATTATAACACAGATTAGAGATCACCCACAACTTCCAGAACCAAGATGTTAAAAATAGAAAACACACAATACAATGACGTACCAGGAAGTAAGCCTAGAAATTACTTCTTCACAGCCCTACTACCATCTAGTGGTTATACAACACAGCCCCACTACCATCTAGTGGTTATACAACACAGCCCCACTACCATCTAGTGGTTATACAACACAGCCCTACTACCATCTAGTGGTTATACAACGTCCAGTAGTTACCCGACCAGGTAGTTACAACGTCCAGTAGTTACCCGACCAGGTAGTTACAACGTCCAGTAGTTACCCGACCAGGTAGTTACAACGTCCAGTAGTTACCCGACCAGGTAGTTACAACGTCCAGTAGTTACCCGACCAGGTAGTTACAACGTCCAGTAGTTACCCGACCAGGTAGTTACAACGTCCAGTAGTTACCCGACCAGGTAGTTACAACGTCCAGTAGTTACCCGACCAGGTAGTTACAACGTCCAGTAGTTACCCGACCAGGTAGTTACAACGTCCAGTAGTTACCCGACCAGGTAGTTACAACGTCCAGTAGTTACCCGACCAGGTAGTTACAACGTCCAGTAGTTACCCGACCAGGTAGTTACAACGTCCAGTAGTTACCCGACCAGGTAGTTACAACGTCCAGTAGTTACCGACCAGGTAGTTACAACGTCCAGTAGTTACCCGACCAGGTAGTTACAACGTCCAGTAGTTACCCGACCAGGTAGTTACAACGTCCAGTAGTTACCCGACCAGGTAGTTACAACGTCCAGTAGTTACCCGACAAGGTAGTTACAACGTCCAGTAGTTACCCGACCAGGTAGTTACAACGTCCAGTAGTTACCCGACCAGGTAGTTACAACGTCCAGTAGTTACCCGACCAGGTAGTTACAACGTCCAGTAGTTACCCGACCAGGTAGTTACCCGTAGCTCAGTTGGTAGAGCATGGTGTTTGCAATGCCAGGGTTGTGGGTTCGATTCCCACGGGGGGCCAAGTACGAAGAAGAAAAAAATTTGTATGAAATGAAAATGAAATGTATGCATTCACTACTGTAAGTCGCTCTGGATAAGAGCGTCTGCTAAATGACTAAAATGTAAATGTAAAATGTAAATGTAGGTAGTTACAACGTCCAGTAGTTACCCGACCAGGTAGTTACAACGTCCAGTAGTTACCCGACCAGGTAGTTACAACGTCCAGTAGTTACCCGACCAGGTAGTTACAACGTCCAGTAGTTACCCGACCAGGTAGTTACAACGTCCAGTAGTTACCCGACCAGGTAGTTACAACGTCCAGTAGTTACCCGACCAGGTAGTTACAACGTCCAGTAGTTACCCGACCAGGTAGTTACAACGTCCAGTAGTTACCCGACCAGGTAGTTACAACGTCCAGTAGTTACCCGACCAGGTAGTTACAACGTCCAGTAGTTACCCGACCAGGTAGTTACAACGTCCAGTAGTTACCCGACCAGGTAGTTACCCGACCAGGTAGTTACAACGTCCAGTAGTTACCCGACCAGGTAGTTACAACGTCCAGGTAGTTACCCGACCAGGTAGTTATAACGTCCAGTAGTTACCCGACCAGGTAGTTACAACGTCCAGTAGTTACCCGACCAGGTAGTTATAACGTCCAGTAGTTACCTGACCAGGTAGTTACAACGTCCAGTAGTTACCTGACCAGGTAGTTATAACGTCCAGTAGTTACCTGACCAGGTAGTTATAACGTCCAGTAGTTACCTGACCAGGTAGTTACAACGTCCAGTAGTTACCTGACCAGGTAGTTACAACGTCCAGTAGTTACCTGACCAGGTAGTTATAACGTCCAGTAGTTACCTGACCAGG
Organism: Salmo salar; assembly: GCF_965601325.2. NCBI lineage: Eukaryota > Metazoa > Chordata > Actinopteri > Salmoniformes > Salmonidae > Salmo > Salmo salar. Next base: position 2,429,957 of record NC_138300.1, read on the forward strand.
TAGTTATAACGTCCAGTAGTTACCTGACCAGGTAGTTATAACGTCCAGTAGTTACCTGACCAGGTAGTTATAACGCCCAGTAGTTACCTGACCAGGAAGTTTCCCGCCATTGGTAGGTTTGGAGGTGGACCAGGCCAGTGTGTGGGCAGAGCCACAGGCCACCCTGTTGATCTTCTTCCCCTGCAACGCAGCGACCAGACGAGGCCTCTGGATGGCGTTCGTGGTCCCATCTCCCAGCTGGCCCTCGTCATTATCACCCCACGTGTACACTTCTACTGAGACAGACACAAACACAGCTACAGATACCATGGCACAGACACACTGAGGTAGTAGACAGGTGGTGGAAGTAGTAGTAGACAGGTGGTAGTAGTAGTAGTAGACAGGTAGTAGTAGTAGTGGTAGTAGTAGTAGTAGTAGTAGTAGTAGTAGACAGGTGGTGGTGGTAGTAGTAGACAGGTGGTGGTAGTAGTAGACAGGTGGTGGTAGTAGTAGACAGGTGGTGGTAGTAGTAGTAGTAGACAGGTAGTAGTAGTAGTAGTAGTAGACAGGTGGTAGTAGTAGTAGTAGTAGACAGGTGGTAGTAGTAGTAGTAGTAGACAGGTGGTGGTGGTAGAAGTAGTAGACAGGTGGTGGCAGTAGTAGTAGACAGGTGGTGGCGGTAGTAGTAGACAGGTGGTGGCGGTAGTAGTAGACAGGTGGTGGCGGTAGTAGTAGACAGGTGGTGGCGGTAGTAGTAGACAGGTGGTGGCGGTAGTAGTAGACAGGTGGTGGCGATAGTAGTAGACAGGTGGTGGCGGTAGTAGTAGACAGGTGGTAGCGGTAGTAGTAGACAGGTGGTGGCGGTAGTAGTAGACAGGTGGTGGTGGTAGTAGTAGACAGGTGGTGGTAGTAGTAGTAGACAGGTGGTGGTAATAGTAGTTGACAGGTGGTAGTAGTAGACAGGTGGTAGTAGTAGTAGTAGTAGTAGTAGACAGGTGGTGGTAGTAGTAGTAGACAGGTGGTAGTAGTAGTAGTAGTAGACAGGTGGTAGTAGTAGTAGTAGTAGACAGGTGGTAGTAGTAGTAGTAGTAGTAGACAGGTGGTAGTAGTAGTAGACAGGTAGTAGTAGTAGTAGTAGTAGTAGACAGGTAGTAGTAGTAGTAGTAGTAGACAGGTGGTAGTAGTAGTAGTAGACAGGTGGTGGTAGTAGTAGTAGACAGGTGGTGGTAGTAGTAGACAGGTGGTGGTAGTAGTAGACAGGTGGTAGTAGTAGTAGACAGGTGGTAGTAGTAGTAGACAGGTGGTAGTAGTAGTAGACAGGTGGTAGTAGTAGTAGACAGGTGGTAGTAGTAGACAGGTGGTAGTAGTAGTAGACAGGTGGTAGTAGTAGACAGGTGGTAGTAGTAGTAGACAGGTGGTAGTAGTAGTAGACAGGTGGTAGTAGTAGTAGTAGACAGGTAGTAGTAGTAGTAGTAGACAGGTGGTGGTAGTAGTAGTAGACAGGTGGTGGTAGTAGTAGTAGACAGGTGGTGGTAGTAGTAGTAGACAGGTGGTAGTAGTAGTAGTAGTAGACAGGTGGTGGTAGTAGTAGTAGACAGGTGGTGGTAGTAGTAGTAGACAGGTGGTGGTAGTAGTAGACAGGTGGTGGTGGTAGTAGACAGGTGGTGGTGGTAGTAGTAGACAGGTGGTAGTAGTAGACAGGTGGTAGTAGTAGTAGTAGACAGGTGGTGGTAGTAGTAGTAGACAGGTGGTGGTAGTAGTAGACAGGTGGTAGTAGTAGTAGACAGGTGGTAGTAGTAGTAGACAGGTGGTAGTAGTAGTAGACAGGTGGTAGTAGTAAACAGGTGGTAGTAGACAGGTGGTAGTAGTAGAAAGGTGGTAGTAGAAGAGAGGTGGTAGTAGAAGAGAGGTGGTAGTAGTAGTAGACAGGTGGTGGTAGTAGTAGACAGGTGGTGGTAGTAGTAGACAGGTGGTGGTAGCAGTAGACAGGTGGTGGTAGTAGAGACAGGTGGTGGTAGTAGTAGACAGGTAGTAGTAGTAGACAGGTAGTAGTAGTAGGAGTAGACAGGTAGTAGTAGTAGTAGTAGGAGACAGGTGGTAGTAGTAGTAGTAGACAGGTGGTGGTAGTAGTAGTAGTAGACAGGTGGTGGTAGTAGTAGTAGACAGGTGGTAGTAGTAGTAGTAGTAGGAGACAGGTGGTAGTAGTAGTAGTAGTAGACAGGTGGTAGTAGTAGTAGTAGACAGGTGGTGGTAGTAGTAGTAGACAGGTGGTAGTAGTAGTAGTAGACAGGTGGTAGTAGTAGTAGTAGACAGGTGGTGGTAGTAGTAGTAGACAGGTGGTGGTAGTAGTAGTAGACAGGTGGTGGTAGTAGTAGACAGGTGGTGGTAGTAGTAGACAGGTGGTAGTAGTAGTAGACAGGTGGTAGTAGTAGTAGACAGGTGGTAGTAGTAGTAGACAGGTGGTGGTAGTAGTAGACAGGTGGTGGTAGTAGTAGACAGGTGGTAGTAGTAGTAGTAGACAGGTGGTAGTAGTAAACAGGTGGTAGTAGACAGGTGGTAGTAGTAGACAGGTGGTAGTAGAAGAGAGGTGGTAGTAGAAGAGAGGTGGTAGTAGTAGTAGACAGGTGGTGGTAGTAGTAGACAGGTGGTGGTAGTAGTAGACAGGTGGTGGTAGCAGTAGACAGGTGGTGGTAGTAGTAGACAGGTGGTGGTAGTAGTAGACAGGTAGTAGTAGTAGACAGGTAGTAGTAGTAGGAGTAGACAGGTAGTAGTAGTAGTAGTAGGAGACAGGTGGTATTAGTAGTAGTAGACAGGTGGTAGTAGTAGTAGTAGACAGGTGGAGGTAGTAGTAGGAGACAGGTGGTAGTAGTAGTAGTAGTAGGAGACAGGTGGTAGTAGTAGTAGTAGACAGGTGGTAGTAGTAGTAGTAGACAGGTGGTGGTAGTAGTAGTAGACAGGTGGTAGTAGTAGTAGTAGACAGGTGGTAGTAGTAGTAGTAGACAGGTGGTGGTAGTAGTAGTAGACAGGTGGTGGTAGTAGTAGTAGACAGGTGGTGGTAGTAGTAGTAGACAGGTGGTGGTAGTAGTAGTAGACAGGTGGTGGTAGTAGTAGACAGGTGGTCGTAGTAGTAGACAGGTGGTGGTAGTAGTAGACAGGTGGTAGTAGTAGTAGACAGGTGGTAGTAGTAGTAGACAGGTGGTGGTAGTAGTAGACAGGTGGTAGTAGTAGTAGTAGACAGGTGGTAGTAGTAGTAGTAGACAGGTGGTAGTAGTGGTAGTAGACAGGTGGTAGTAGTGGTGGTAGTAGTAGTAGACAGGTGGTGGTAGTAGTAGTAGACAGGTGGTGGTAGTAGTAGTAGACAGGTGGTGGTAGTAGTAGTAGACAGGTGGTGGTAGTACTAGGCGACAGGTGGTGGTGGTAGTACTAGGCGACAGGTGGTGGTGGTAGTACTAGGCGACAGGTGGTGGTGGTAGTACTAGGCGACAGGTGGTGGTGGTAGTAGACAGGTGGTGGTGGTAGTAGACAGGTGGTGGTGGTAGTAGACAGGTGGTGGTAGTAGTAGTAGACAGGTGGTGGTAGTAGTAGTAGACAGGTGGTAGTAGTAGTAGTAGACAGGTGGTAGTAGTAGTAGTAGAGAGGTGGTAGTAGTAGTAGTAGACCGGTGGTGGTAGTAGTAGACCGGTGGTGGTAGTAGTAGACCGGTGGTGGTAGTAGTAGTCGACCGGTGGTAGTAGTAGTCGACAGGTGGTAGTAGACAGGTGGTAGTAGTAGTAGTAGAAGACAGGTGGTAGTAGTAGTAGTAGACAGGTGGTAGTAGTAGTAGTAGACAGGTGGTAGTAGTAGTAGTAGACAGGTGGTAGTAGTAGTAGTAGACAGGTGGTAGTAGTAGTAGTAGACAGGTGGTAGTAGTAGTAGTAGACAGGTGGTAGTAGTAGTCGACAGGTGGTAGTAGACAGGTGGTAGTAGTAGACAGGTGGTAGTAGTAGTAGACAGGTGGTAGTAGTAGTAGTAGACAGGTGGTAGTAGTAGTAGACAGGTGGTAGTTGTAGTAGTAGACAGGTGGTAGTAGTAGTAGTAGACAGGTGGTAGTAGTAGTAGTAGACAGGTGGTAGTAGTAGTAGTAGACAGGTGGTAGTAGTAGTAGTAGACAGGTGGTAGTAGTAGTAGTAGACAGGTGGTAGTAGTAGTAGTAGACAGGTGGTAGTAGTAGTAGTAGACAGGTGGTAGTAGTAGTAGTAGACAGGTGGTAGTAGTAGTAGACAGGTGGTAGTAGTAGTAGTAGACAGGTGGTAGTAGTAGTAGTAGACAGGTGGTAGTAGTAGTAGTAGACAGGTGGTAGTAGTAGTAGTAGACAGGTGGTAGTAGTAGTCGACAGGTGGTAGTAGACAGGTGGTAGTAGTAGACAGGTGGTAGTAGTAGTAGACAGGTGGTAGTAGTAGTAGTAGACAGGTGGTAGTAGTAGTAGACAGGTGGTAGTAGTAGTAGTAGACAGGTAGTAGTAGTAGTAGTAGACAGGTAGTAGTAGTAGTAGTAGTAGTAGACAGGTGGTAGTAGTAGTAGTAGACAGGTAGTAGTAGTAGTAGTAGTAGACAGGTAGTAGTAGTAGTAGTAGTAGACAGGTGGTAGTAGTAGTAGTAGTAGACAGGTGGTAGTAGTAGTAGACAGGTGGTAGTAGTAGTAGACAGGTGGTAGTAGTAGTAGTAGACAGGTGGTAGTAGTAGTAGACAGGTGGTAGTAGTAGTAGACAGGTGGTAGTAGTAGTAGACAGGTGGTAGTAGAAGTAGTAGACAGGTGGTGGTAGTAGTAGACAGGTGGTGGTAGTAGTAGACAGGTGGTGGTAGTAGTAGACAGGTGGTGGTAGTAGTAGACAGGTGGTAGTAGTAGTAGACAGGTGGTAGTAGTAGTAGACAGGTGGTAGTAGTGGTAGACAGGTGGTGGTAGTAGTAGTAGACAGGTGGTGGTAGTAGTAGTAGACAGGTGGTGGTAGTAGTAGACAGGTGGTAGTAGTAGTAGACAGGTGGTAGTAGTGGTAGACAGGTGGTGGTAGTAGTAGTAGACAGGTGGTGGTAGTAGTAGTAGACAGGTGGTGGTAGTAGTAGTAGACAGGTGGTAGTAGTAGTAGTAGACAGATGGTAGTAGTAGTAGTAGACAGGTGGTAATAGTAGTAGACAGGTAGTAGTAGTAGACAGGTAGTAGTAGTAGTAGTAGTAGACAGGTGGTGGTAGTAGTAGTAGACAGGTGGTAGTAGTAGTAGTAGTAGGAGACAGGTGGTAGTAGTAGTAGTAGACAGGTGGTAGTAGTAGTAGTAGACAGGTGGTGGTAGTAGTAGTAGACAGGTGGTAGTAGTAGTAGTAGACAGGTGGTAGTAGTAGTAGTAGACAGGTGGTGGTAGTAGTAGTAGACAGGTGGTGGTAGTAGTAGTAGACAGGTGGTGGTAGTAGTAGTAGACAGGTGGTGGTAGTAGTAGTAGACAGGTGGTGGTAGTAGTAGTAGACAGGTGGTGGTAGTAGTAGTAGACAGGTGGTGGTAGTAGTAGTAGACAGGTGGTGGTAGTAGTAGACAGGTGGTGGTAGTAGTAGACAGGTGGTGGTAGTAGTAGACAGGTGGTAGTAGTAGTAGACAGGTGGTAGTAGTAGTAGACAGGTGGTAGTAGTAGTAGACAGGTGGTGGTAGTAGTAGTAGACAGGTGGTAATAGTAGTAGACAGGTGGTAATAGTAGTAGACAGGTAGTAGTAGTAGACAGGTAGTAGTAGTAGTAGTAGTAGACAGGTGGTAGTAGTAGTAGTAGACAGGTGGTGGTAGTAGTAGTAGACAGGTGGTGGTAGTAGTAGTAGACAGGTGGTGGTAGTAGTAGTAGACAGGTGGTGGTAGTAGTAGTAGACAGGTGGTGGTAGTAGTAGTAGACAGGTGGTGGTGGTAGTAGTAGACAGGTGGTGGTGGTAGTAGTAGACAGGTGGTAGTAGTAGTAGACAGGTGGTGGTAGTAGTAGACAGGTGGTAGTAGTAGTAGACAGGTGGTAGTAGTAGTAGACAGGTGGTAGTAGTAGTAGACAGGTGGTAGTAGTAGTAGACAGGTGGTAGTAGTAAACAGGTGGTAGTAGACAGGTGGTAGTAGTAGACAGGTGGTAGTAGAAGAGAGGTGGTAGTAGAAGAGAGGTGGTAGTAGTAGTAGACAGGTGGTGGTAGTATTAGACAGGTGGTGGTAGTAGTAGACAGGTGGTGGTAGTAGTAGACAGGTGGTGGTTGTAGTAGACAGGTGGTGGTAGTAGTAGACAGGTGGTGGTAGTAGTAGACAGGTAGTAGTAGTAGACAGGTAGTAGTAGTAGACAGGTAGTAGTAGTAGGAGTAGACAGGTAGTAGTAGTAGTAGTAGGAGACAGGTGGTAGTAGTAGTAGTAGACAGGTGGTGGTAGTAGTAGTAGACAGGTGGTGGTAGTAGTAGTAGACAGGTGGTAGTAGTAGTAGTAGTAGGAGACAGGTGGTAGTAGTAGTAGTAGTAGGAGACAGGTGGTAGTAGTAGTAGTAGACAGGTGGTAGTAGTAGTAGTAGACAGGTGGTGGTAGTAGTAGTAGACAGGTGGTAGTAGTAGTAGTAGACAGGTGGTAGTAGTAGTAGTAGACAGGTGGTAGTAGTAGTAGTAGACAGGTGGTGGTAGTAGTAGTAGACAGGTGGTGGTAGTAGTAGTAGACAGGTGGTGGTAGTAGTAGTAGACAGGTGGTGGTAGTAGTAGTAGACAGGTGGTGGTAGTAGTAGTAGACAGGTGGTGGTAGTAGTAGACAGGTGGTGGTAGTAGTAGACAGGTGGTAGTAGTAGTAGACAGGTGGTAGTAGTAGTAGACAGGTGGTGGTAGTAGTAGACAGGTGGTGGTAGTAGTAGACAGGTGGTAGTAGTGGTAGTAGACAGGTGGTAGTAGTGGTGGTAGTAGTAGTAGACAGGTGGTGGTAGTAGTAGTAGACAGGTGGTGGTAGTAGTAGTAGACAGGTGGTGGTAGTAGTAGTAGACAGGTGGTGGTAGTAGGCGACAGGTGGTGGTGGTAGTACTAGGCGACAGGTGGTGGTGGTAGGACTAGGCGACAGGTGGTGGTGGTAGTAGACAGGTGGTGGTGGTAGTAGACAGGTGGTGGTGGTAGTAGACAGGTGGTGGTGGTAGTAGACAGGTGGTGGTAGTAGTAGTAGACAGGTGGTGGTAGTAGTAGTAGACAGGTGGTGGTAGTAGTAGTAGACAGGTGGTGGTAGTAGTAGTAGACAGGTGGTAGTAGTAGTAGTAGACAGGTGGTGGTAGTAGTAGTAGACAGGTGGTGGTAGTAGTAGACAGGTGGTGGTAGTAGTAGACAGGTGGTAGTAGTAGACAGGTGGTAGTAGTAGTAGACAGGTGGTAGTAGTAGACAGGTGGTAGTAGAAGAGAGGTGGTAGTAGTAGTAGACAGGTGGTGGTAGTAGTAGTAGACAGGTGGTGGTAGTAGTAGACAGGTGGTGGTAGTAGTAGACAGGTGGTGGTAGTAGTAGACAGGTGGTGGTAGTAGTAGACAGGTGGTGGTAGTAGTAGACAGGTAGTAGTAGTAGGAGTAGACAGGTAGTAGTAGTAGTAGTAGGAGACAGGTGGTAGTAGTAGTAGTAGACAGGTGGTAGTAGTAGTAGTAGACAGGTGGTGGTAGTAGTAGTAGGAGACAGGTGGTAGTAGTAGTAGTAGACAGGTGGTAGTAGTAGTAGTAGACAGGTGGTGGTAGTAGTAGTAGACAGGTGGTGGTAGTAGTAGTAGACAGGTGGTAGTAGTAGTAGTAGACAGGTGGTGGTAGTAGTAGTAGACAGGTGGTGGTAGTAGTAGTAGACAGGTGGTGGTAGTAGTAGTAGACAGGTGGTGGTAGTAGTAGTAGACAGGTGGTGGTAGTAGTAGACAGGTGGTGGTAGTAGCAGACAGGTGGTGGTAGTAGTAGACAGGTGGTAGTAGTAGTAGACAGGTGGTAGTAGTAGTAGACAGGTGGTAGTAGTAGTAGACAGGTGGTAGTAGTAGTAGACAGGTGGTGGTAGTAGTAGACAGGTAGTAGTAGTAGTAGACAGGTGGTGGTAGTAGTAGTAGACAGGTGGTGGTAGTAGTAGTAGACAGGTGGTGGTAGTAGGCGACAGGTGGTGGTGGTAGTACTAGGCGACAGGTGGTGGTGGTAGTACTAGGCGACAGGTGGTGGTGGTAGTAGACAGGTGGTGGTGGTAGTAGACAGGTGGTGGTGGTAGTAGACAGGTGGTGGTAGTAGTAGTAGACAGGTGGTGGTAGACAGGTGGTGGTAGTAGTAGACAGGTGGTGGTAGTAGTAGTAGTAGACAGGTGGTAGTAGTAGTAGTAGACAGGTGGTAGTAGTAGTAGTAGACAGGTGGTAGTAGTAGTAGTAGACAGGTGGTAGTAGTAGTAGTAGACAGGTGGTAGTAGTAGTAGTAGACAGGTGGTAGTAGTAGTAGTAGACAGGTGGTAGTAGTAGTAGTAGACAGGTGGTAGTAGTAGTAGTAGACAGGTGGTAGTAGTAGTAGTAGACAGGTGGTGGTAGTAGTAGACAGGTGGTGGTAGTAGTAGACAGGTGGTGGTAGTAGTAGACAGGTGGTGGTAGTAGTAGACAGGTGGTGGTAGTAGTAGACAGGTGGTGGTAGTAGTAGACAGGTGGTGGTAGTAGACAGGTGGTGGTAGTAGCCGACAGGTGGTAGTAGTAGCCGACAGGTGGTAGTAGTAGGCGACAGGTGGTGGTGGTAGTACTAGGCGACAGGTGGTGGTGGTAGTACTAGGCGACAGGTGGTGGTGGTAGTAGTAGACAGGTGGTAGTAGTAGTAGTAGACAGGTGGTGGTAGTAGTAGACAGGTGGTGGTAGTAGTAGACAGGTGGTGGTAGTAGTAGTAGACAGGTGGTGGTAGTAGTAGTAGACAGGTGGTGGTAGTAGTAGACCGGTGGTAGTAGTAGTAGACAGGTGGTAGTAGTAGTCGACAGATGGTGGTAGTAGTCGACAGGTGGTGGTAGTAGTCGACAGGTGGTGGTAGTAGTCGACAGGTGGTGGTAGTAGTCGACAGGTGGTGGTAGTAGTCGACAGGTGGTGGTAGTAGTCGACAGGTGGTGGTAGTAGTCGACAGGTGGTGGTAGTAGTCGACAGGTGGTAGTATTAGTCGAAAGGTGGTGGCAGTAGTCGACAGGTGGTGGCAGTAGTCGACAGGTGGTGGCAGTAGTCGACAGGTGGTGGCAGTAGTCGACAGGTGGTGGTAGTAGTAGTCGACAGGTGGTGGTAGTAGTAGTCGACAGGTGGTGGTAGTAGTAGTCGACAGGTGGTGGTAGTAGTAGACAGGTGGTAGTAGTAGTAGACAGGTGGTAGTAGTAGTAGTAGTAGACAGGTGGGTAGTAGTAGTAGTAGACAGGTGGTGGTAGACAGGTGGTGGTAGTAGTAGACAGGTGGTGGTAGTAGTAGTAGTAGACAGGTGGTAGTAGTAGTAGTAGTAGACAGGTGGTAGTAGTAGTAGTAGACAGGTGGTAGTAGTAGTAGTAGACAGGTGGTAGTAGTAGTAGTAGACAGGTGGTAGTAGTAGTAGTAGACAGGTGGTAGTAGTAGTAGTAGACAGGTGGTAGTAGTAGTAGTAGACAGGTGGTAGTAGTAGTAGTAGACAGGTGGTGGTAGTAGTAGACAGGTGGTGGTAGTAGTAGACAGGTGGTGGTAGTAGTAGACAGGTGGTGGTAGTAGTAGACAGGTGGTGGTAGTAGTAGACAGGTGGTGGTAGTAGTAGACAGGTGGTGGTAGTAGTAGACAGGTGGTGGTAGTAGACAGGTGGTGGTAGTAGCCGACAGGTGGTAGTAGTAGCCGACAGGTGGTAGTAGTAGGCGACAGGTGGTGGTGGTAGTACTAGGCGACAGGTGGTGGTGGTAGTACTAGGCGACAGGTGGTGGTGGTAGTAGTAGACAGGTGGTAGTAGTAGTAGTAGACAGGTGGTGGTAGTAGTAGACAGGTGGTGGTAGTAGTAGACAGGTGGTGGTAGTAGTAGTAGACAGGTGGTGGTAGTAGTAGTAGACAGGTGGTGGTAGTAGTAGACCGGTGGTAGTAGTAGTAGACAGGTGGTAGTAGTAGTCGACAGATGGTAGTAGTAGTCGACAGGTGGTGGTAGTAGTCGACAGGTGGTGGTAGTAGTCGACAGGTGGTGGTAGTAGTCGACAGGTGGTGGTAGTAGTCGACAGGTGGTGGTAGTAGTCGACAGGTGGTGGTAGTAGTCGACAGGTGGTGGTAGTAGTCGACAGGTGGTGGTAGTAGTCGACAGGTGGTGGTAGTAGTCGACAGGTGGTGGTAGTAGTCGACAGGTGGTAGTATTAGTCGAAAGGTGGTGGCAGTAGTCGACAGGTGGTGGCAGTAGTCGACAGGTGGTGGCAGTAGTCGACAGGTGGTGGCAGTAGTCGACAGGTGGTGGTAGTAGTAGTCGACAGGTGGTGGTAGTAGTAGTCGACAGGTGGTGGTAGTAGTAGTCGACAGGTGGTGGTAGTAGTAGACAGGTGGTAGTAGTAGTAGACAGGTGGTAGTAGTAGTAGACAGGTGGTAGTAGTAGTAGTAGTAGACAGGTGGTAGTAGTAGTAGTAGACAGGTGGTAGTAGTAGTAGTAGACAGGTGGTAGTAGTAGTAGTAGACAGGTGGTAGTAGTAGTAGTAGACAGGTGGTAGTAGTAGTAGACAGGTGGTAGTAGTAGTAGACAGGTGGTGGTAGTAGTCGACAGGTGGTGTAGTAGTCGACAGGTGGTGTAGTAGTCGACAGGTGGTGGCAGTAGTCGACAGGTGGTGGCAGTAGTCGACAGGTGGTGGCAGTAGTCGACAGGTGGTGGCAGTAGTCGACAGGTGGTAGTAGTAGTCGACAGGTGGTAGTAGTAGTCGACAGGTGGTAGTAGTAGAAGACAGGTGGTAGTAGTAGTAGACAGGTGGTAGTAGTAGAAGACAGGTGGTAGTAGTAGTAGTAGTAGTAGACAGGTGGTGGTAGTAGTAGGCAGGTGGTAGTAGTAGTAGACAGGTGGTAGTAGTAGTAGACAGGTGGTAGTAGTAGAAGACAGGTGGTAGTAGTAGTAGACAGTTGGTAGTAGACAGGTGGTAGTAGTACAGCTGGTAGTAGTACAGGTGGTAGTAGTACAGGTAGTAGCAGTACAGGTAGTAGGGAAGTGTAATTAGGACTTAAATACATCATGCTAGCCAACATGGAACACCGTTTCAAAACATACAGAAAACGAACAAATCAGTAATTCCCTACCATCCTCAGTGCAGCAGACACAGTGGAGTGACCCCGTTGCTATGGCAATGACCTTCTTCCCCTGCAGGCCCTGGACCTGTCTGGGTCGCCGTACGTGGTCATCAGAACCGTGACCCAGCCGGTGGTAGTCACCTTTACCCCTGAAAACACACATCCATTTATACAGGTGGTAGTCACCGTTAACCCTGAAAAAACACATCCATTTATACAGGTGGTAGTCACCGTTACCCCTGAAAACACACATCCATTTATACAGGTGGTAGTCACCTTTACCCCTGAAAACACACAACTGTTAGTCTAACAGTTGACCGTGGTCAGGGGAAATAGTTAGTCTACTAACAGTTGACCGTGGTCAGGGGATATAGTTAGTCTAACAGTTGACCGTGGTCAGGGGATATAGTTAGTCTACTAACAGTTGACCGTGGTCAGGGGATATAGTTAGTCTAACAGTTGACCGTGGTCAGGGGAAATAGTTAGTCTAACAGTTGACCGTGGTCAGGGGATATAGTTAGTCTAACAGTTGACCGTGGTCAGGGGATATAGTTAGTCTAACAGTTGACCGTGGTCAGGGGATATAGTTAGACTAACAGTTGGCCATGGTCAGGGGATATAGTTAGTCTACTAACAGTTGACCGTGGCCAGGGGATATAGTTAGTCTAACAGTTGGCCGTGGTCAGGGGATATACTTAGTCTACTAACAGTTGGCCGTGGTCAGGGGATATAGTTAGTCTAACAGTTGGCCGTGGTCAGGGAATATACTTAGTCTACTAACAGTTGACCATGGTCAGGAGATATAGTTACTCTACTAACAGATGACCGTGGTCAGGGGATATAGTTAGTCTACTAACAGTTGACCGTGGTCAGGGGATATAGTTACTCTACTAACAGATGACCGTGGTCAGGGGATATAGTTAGTCTACTAACAGTTGACCGTGGTCAGGGGATATAGTTAGTCTAACAGTTGACCGTGGTCAGGGGAAATAGTTAGTCTAACAGTTGACCGTGGTCAGGGGATATAGTTAGTCTACTAACAGTTGACCGTGGTCAGGGGATATAGTTAGTCTACTAACAGTTGACCGTGGTCAGGGGATATAGTTAGTCTAACAGTTGGCCGTGGTCAGGGGATATAGTTAGTCTAACAGTTGGCCATGGTCAGGGGATATAGTTAGTCTACTAACAGTTGACCGTGGTCAGGGGATATAGTTAGTCTACTAACAGTTGGCCGTGGTCAGGGGATATAGTTAGTCTAACAGTTGACCGTGGTCAGGGGATATAGTTAGTCTAACAGTTGGCCGTGGTCAGGGGATATAGTTAGTCTAACAGTTGACCGTGGCCAGGGGATATAGTTAGTCTAACAGTTGGCCGTGGTCAGGGGATATAGTTAGTCTAACAGTTGACCGTGGTCAGGGGATATAGTTAGTCTAACAGTTGACCGTGGCCAGGGGATATAGTTAGTCTAACAGTTGACCATGGTCAGGGGATATAGTTAGTCTAACAGTTGACCATGGTCAGGGGATATAGTTAGTCTAACAGTTGACCGTGGCCAGGGGATATAGTTAGTCTAACAGTTGACCATGGTCAGGGGATATAGTTAGTCTAACAGTTGGCCATGGTCAGGATGTTTTGTTTACTCACCAGGTGTAAACTGCTCCAGACTTGGTGAGAGAGACAGAGAACTGGGAGCCACAGTCAACCTTCACCACTCCCAGTCCAGTCAGAGAATCAATCTACAGACAACAGAGCAAGGCAACAGTTTCACTCAGACATGAGAGGGGAAACACACATCTTGGTATGTGTAAAACGGTTAGATCATGGCCCAGTCATGTTTCGGTGACAGTGTGTACGTTCCCAAAATGGCACCATATTCCCTCTATAGTTTACTATTTCTGTAGTGCACGAGAGTTTGCAAAACAAACAATAATTTACCAAAGTTACTTTTTTTTTGTTGGTAAATAACAGATCTATATCAATTGTGGTAATATATCCTGAAATAAACTTTACTAAAATGTATTCATATAAAACATAATTTCTTGTTAAACTTTATATCTGCGTCCATATTATGCGTTTGTATAGGATAGACCATATTACAGAAGAGTAGTAGGGCCAAGTGAAGAGAAACAATACAACGGTCATGGTAGTGGTACTTGGATAATACTTTTAAAAAAGTGGCAAAATCTTGAGAATAAACTCAACATTTAATTTTCGAGAATAAAGTCAATTTCTTTTTTTTTTAAGTCAAACATTTTATTTTCAAGATTCGGGGCTTTGGGAATTAATTCCATGTCTCCCTTGCTCCTTGTTGCTGTGTTCGCCAGCGTTAAAATACCATAGGTTACATGACTGGTGAAAGTATACTTTAGAATTGGAGTTAGTAATCAGAAAATCGTTGGTCCTTTATCACACACTAACCATGTTATTATATGGACAGTATGAGGACCTGGAAGAGGTTGTCCTTTATCACACACTAACCATGTTATTATATGGACAGTATGAGGACCTGGAAGAAATTGTGCCACAGATTGGGTCTTTCAGAAGGAGGAATCACTCAGACTGGATGAGGTATTTAACGGTAGGTCGCGGCGGGGTATTTAATGATATAGAGACTTGCGTCTACTCTAAACTACTGATTCCCCTCTAATCAGGGACTGATTTAGACCCGGGACACCAGGTGGGTGATTCCCCTCTAATCAGGGACTGATTTAGACCTGGGACACCAGGTGGGTGATTCCCCTCTAATCAGGGACTGATTTAGACCTGGGACACCAGGTGGGTGATTCCCCTCTAATCAGGGACTGATTTAGACCTGGGACACCAGGTGGGTGATTCCCCTCTAATCAGGGACTGATTTAGACCTGGGACACCAGGTGGGGGATTCCCCTCTAATCATGGACTGATTTAGACCTGGGACACCAGGTGGGTGATTCCCCTCTAATCAGGGACTGATTTAGACCTGGGACACCAGGTGGGTGATTCCCCTCTAATCATGGACTGATTTAGACCTGGGACACCAGGTGAGTGATTCCCCTCTAATCAGGGACTGATTTAGACCTGGGACACCAGGTGGGTGATTCCCCTCTAATCAGGGACTGATTTAGACCTGGGACACCAGGTGGGTGATTCCCCTCTAATCAGGGACTGATTTAGACCTGGGACACCAGGTGGGTGATTCCCCTTCTAATCAGGGACTGATTTAGACCTGGGACACCAGGTGGGTGATTCCCCTCTAATCATGGACTGATTTTGACCTGGGACACCAGGTGGGTGATCCCCCTCTAATCAGGGACTGATTTAGACCTGGGACACCAGGTGGGTGATTCCCCTCTAATCAGGGACTGATTTAGACCTGGGACACCAGGTGGGTGATCCCCCTCTAATCAGGGACTGATTTAGACCCGGGACACCAGGTGGGTGCAATTAATGATCAGGTAGAACAGAAAACCAGCAATAGTCCAGACCTCCATGGGGTAAGATTTGAATATCCCTGATAGCGCGAATAGAGTGCCATTTGGGACGAAACCTGCAGTGTAAGTGGACAGGATGGGTCTGGTTTGTACCTTCATGGGGACCTTGCAGCCGTCGCTGCCGCCCCGTCCAAGCTTGCCATAGTCTCCATCGCCCCAGGACCATACCATGTCATCGTCAGTCAGACAAAGAGTCTGGGCGTCACCACTACCACACGCCATGTCTATCACCCTGTGTCCCTGCAGAGCATCCACCTGAAGAGAGACCGACACACAGAAAGACAGAGATTCACTCAACATCAGGACGTGTTTGTGAGTTAGAGAGTGAGAGAAAGAAGCTGAGAGAAGAGAATAAAAGAGAAGCCGAGTGGAGAGATTAGAAGGAGGGAAGAAAAGAGAAGGCGAGTGGAGAGATTAGGAGGGATGAAAAGAGAAGTCGAGTGGAGAAATTAGAAGGAGAGAAGAAAAGAGAAGCTGAGTGGAGAGATTAGAAGGAGGGATGAAAAGAGAAGCCGAGTGGAGAAATTAGAAGGAGAGAAGAAAAGAGAAGCTGAGTGGAGAGATTAGAAGGAGGGATGAAAAGAGAAGCTGAGTGGAGAGATTAGAAGGAGAGAAGAAAAGAGAAGCTGAGTGGAGAGATTAGAAGGAGGGATGAAAAGTTAAAAGAGAAGCGAAGTTAAGTTGAGGAGAGAAGAACAATTGAGTGAAGAGAAATCGAGAGAAGAGAAGAGAGAAGTTGTGAGAAGAGAGAACCTTGGCTTACCAGTTTGGGTTTGAGTTGGTCCTCAGAGTCTCCATGCCCCAGGCGTCCGTAACGTCCCTTGCCCCAGGTGTAAAGCTCTCCGCTGGCCGTGATGCAGGCACTGTGGGCCCCTCCAGCAGCTACATCCACCACCTCCACCCCCCGTAGGGACTCTATCACGCGGGGACGGTCACACGGGCTAGAAGAGGTCACGAGTTTTGTATTTCATTTTACTACAAGCCGAACAATGTTGCTCTTGCAAATGATATGGAAGTTGAGAAGTGCAGCCAACTGCCAGGGTAATTAACATGGGGCCATGCACACTGTGAGAACAATGCCTGTATTGTCAGTGTTTATATTGGTGACATCAGCCACACCACTGTCTGTACTGTACTGTACGTGTGTGTGTGTGGTGTGTGTGTGTGGTGTGTGTATAAAGTTGGACGATGTCAACCGTGATCCTATCGTGATTATGTACTCAAATAAATATCACAATGTTTGATATTTTACCGTTATTTTACCAGGTAAATTTGACTGAGAACACATTCTCATTTACAGCAACGACCTGGGGAATAGTTACAGGGGAGAGGAGGGTGATGAACGAGCCAATCGGAAGCTGGGGATGATTAGGTGGCCGTGATGGTATGAGGGCCAGATTGGGAATTTAGCCAGGACACCAAGGTTAACACGACTACTCTTACGATAAGTGACATGGGATCTTTAATGACCTCAGAGAGTCAGGACACCCGTTTAACGTCCCATCCGAAAGACAGCACCCGACACAGGGCAATGTCCCCAATCACTGCCCTGGGGCATTGGGATATTTTTTTTAGACCTGATGAAAGAGTGCCTCCTACTGGACCTCCAACACCACTTCCAGCAGCATCTGGTCTCCCATCCAGGGACTGACCAGGACCAACCCTGCTTAGCTACAGAAGTAAGCCAGCAGTGGGATGCAGGGTGGTATGCTGCTGGCCTGGACCAACCCTGCTTAGCTTCAGAAGTAAGCCAGCAGTGGGATGCAGGGTAGTATGCTGCTGGTTATATACACTGGATATACAATGGTTTCCTCCTTTAACTTCTTATGGCTTGGGGGCGCTATTTTCACATCCGGATGAAAAGTGTGCCCAAAGTATACTGCCTGCTACTCAGGCCCAGAAGCTAGGATATGCATAGCATTGGTAGATTTGGATAGAAAACACTCTGAAGTTTCTAAAACTGTTTGAATGATGTCTGTGAGTATAACATAACTTATTTGGCAGGCAAAACCCAGAGGACAAACCATCCAGGATTTTTTGTTTGTTTAGGTCACTCTTTTCAATGAGTTTTCATTAAGAATCCAGAATTCTAAGGCAGTTGCTTGCAGTTCCTATCGCTTCCACTGGATGTCAACAGTCTTTAGAAATTGGTTGATGTTTTTCCTTTGTGTAATGAAGAAGTAGCCCTGTTCAGAACGAGGGTAGAGTGAAGTATATTGTTTGATAGAGGCTCGTGACCTGAAAAGCAGGCTCCACTTTGTTTTCCTCCGGTATTGAACGCAGTTTATCCCGTCTTAAATTTGATCGATTATTTACGTAAAAAAATACCTAAAGTTGTATTAGGAAAGTTGTTTGAAATGTTTGGACAAAGATTACAGGTAACTTGAGATATTTTGTAGTCATGTTGCGCGAGTTGGAACCGCTGTTTTTCTGGATCAAACGCACCAAATAAATGGACATTTTGGATATATAGTGACGGAATTAATCGAACAAAAGGACCATTTGTGATGTTTATGGGACATATTGGAGTGCCAACAGAAGAAGCTCGTCAAAGGTAAGGCATGAATTATATCGTTATTTCTCGATCATACTGCAGCACAGCTTGCAGGATACTGCTGTGTGGTACAGCCTAATACAGTGCATGATGTCAACATATTTTACTGTCAGCCATTGTTGCCGTTAATGCATGTTGAAACCACCAGAGGGCTTCTTTGAGGGCGTCTTCATGAAGCTTGTTGGCACTTGCTTACTTTCCCAAAAAATCCTCCACAGGTCCATGAAGGCCAGAAGTTCTGGTTACTATCAGAGGTCCATTCAGACGTTCTGATTACTGTACCCTATCAGAGGTCCATTCAGACGTTCTGATTACTGTACCCTATCAGAGGTCCATTCAGACGTTCTGATTACTGTACCCTATCAGAGGTCCATTCAGACGTTCTGATTACTGTACCCTATCAGAGGTCGGACGTCGGGAGCATGACCAACATGACCAGTAGTGGAGCTGTACAACGTGACCGGTCGGGAGTAGTGGATCTGTACAACGTGACCGGTCGGGAGTAGTGGATCTGTACAACATGAACGGTCGGGAGTAGTGGATCTGTACAACGTGACCGGTCGGGAGTAGTGGATCTGTACAACGTGACCGGTCGGGAGTAGTGGATCTGTACAACGTGACCGGTCGGGAGTAGTGGATCTGTACAACGTGACCGGTCGGGAGTAGTGGATCTGTACAACGTGACCGGTCGGGAGTAGTGGATCTGTACAACGTGACCGGTCGGGAGTAGTGGATCTGTACAACGTGACCGGTCGGGAGTAGTGGATCTGTACAACGTGACCGGTCGGGAGTAGTGGAGCTGTACAACGTGACCGGTCAGGAGTAGTGGATAGTGTATATAGTACAGTTTGTAGAGTGTATATAGTATATAGAGTGTATATAGTATAGCGTGTATAGTGTATATTGTATAGTGTATATAGTATAGTGTGTATAGTGTATATAGTATAGTGTATATAGTATAGTGTATATATAGTATAGTGTGAATAGTGTATATAGTGTAGTGTGCATACAGTATAGTGTATATAGTACAGTGTATATAGTATAGTGTGTATAGTGTATATAGTATAGTGTATGTATTATAGTGTGTATAGTGTATAGAGTATAGTGTGTATATAGTATAGTGTGTAAAGTATATATAGTATAGTGTGTATATAGTATAGTGTGTATAGTATAGTGTGTATAGTATATATAGTATAGTGTATATAGTATAATGTGTATAGTATAGTGTATATAGTATAGTGTATATAGTATATATAGTATAGTGTATATAGTGTGTATAGTGTATATAGTATAGTGTATATAGATTGTGTGTATAGTGTATATAGTGTATATAGATAGTGTGTATAGTATATATAGTATAGTGTATATAGTGTGTATAGTGTATATAGTAGAGTGTATATAGTATAGTGTGTATAGTGTATATAGTATAATGTATATAGTATATATAGTATAGTGTATATAGTATAGTATATATAGTATAGTGTATATAGTATAGTGTATATAGTGTGTATAGTGTATATAGTATAGTGTGTATAGTGTATATAGTATAGTGTATACAGATAGTGTGTACAGTGTATATAGTATAGTGTATATAGATAGCGTGTATAGTGTATATAGTATAGTGTGTATAGTATATATAGTATAGTGAATATAGTGTATATAGAATAGTGTGTACAGTTTATATAGTATAGTGTATATAGTGTGTATAGTGTATAGTATAGTGTGTATAGTGTATATAGTATAGTGTATATAGTATAGTATATATAGTATAGTGTGTATAGTATAGTGTATATAGTGTGTATAGTGTATATAGTATAGTGTATACAGATAGTGTGTATAGTATAGTGTATATAGATAGTGTGTATAGTGTATATAGTATAGTGTGTATAGTATATATAGTATAGTGTATATAGTGTGTATAGTGTATATAGTATAGTGTGTACAGTCTATATAGTATAGTATAATGTGTATAGTGTATATAGTATAGTGTATATAGTATATATAGTATAGTGTATATAGTATAAATAGTATAGTGTACATAGTATAGTGTATATAGTATAGTGTGTATAGTGTATATAGTATAGCGTGTATAGTGTATATAGTAGTGTGTATAGTGTGTATAGTATAGTGCATTTAGTATAGCGTGTATAGTGTATATAGACAGTGTGTATATAGTATAGTGTGTATAGTGTGTATAGTGTATATAGTATAGTGTGTATAGTGTGTATAGTATAGTGTATATAGTATATATAGTATATAGTAGTGTGTATATAGTATAGTGTGTATATAGTATAGGGTGTATAGTGTTATAGTGTATATAGTATAGTGTGCATAGTGTATATAGTATAGTGTATATAGTATAGTGTATATAGACAGCGTGTATAGTGTATATAGTATAGTGTATATAGTATAGTGTATATAGTATAGTAGAGTGTGTATAGTGTATATAGTATAGTGTGTATAGTGTATATAGTATTGTGTGTATAGTATAGTGTATATAGTATAGTGTGTATAGTGTCTATAGTATAGTGAATATAGTAAAGTGTGTATAGTGTATATAGTATAGTGTATATAGTGTAGTGTATATAGACAGCGTCTATAGTGTATATAGTATAGTGTATATAGTATAGTCTGTATATAGTAGTGTGTATAGTGTATATAGTATAGTGTATATAGTGTGTATAGTGTATAGTGTGTATGGTGTATATAGTATAGTGTGTATAGTGTATATAGTAGTGTATATATAGTATAGTGTATATAGTATAGTGTGTATAGTATAGTGTATATAGTATAGTGTGTATAGTGTATATAGTATAGTGTATATAGTATATAGTATAGTGTATATAGTGTATATAGTATAGTGAATATAGTAAAGTGTGTATAGTGTATATAGTATAGTGTATATAGTGTATATAGTATAGTGTATATAGACAGCGTGTATAGTGTATATAGTATAGTGTATATAGTATAGTCTGTATATAGTAGTGTGTATAGTGTATATAGTATAGTGTATATAGTGTGTATAGTGTATATAGTATAGTGTATATGTATAGTGTATATAGTATAGTGTATATAGTATAGTGTATATAGTGCATATAGTATATAGTATAGTGTGTATATAGTATATAGTATAGTGTGTATAGTGTATATAGTATAGTGTACATAGTGTGTATAGTGTACATAGTGTGTATCGTGTATATAGGGTGTATATAGTATAGTGTATATAGTATAGTGTGTATAGTGTATATAGTTTAGTGTATATAGACAGCGTGTATAGTGTATATAGTATAGTGTGTACAGTATAGTGTATATAGACAGCGTGTATATAGTATAGTGTATATAGTGTATATAGTATAGTGTATATAGACAGTGTGTATAGTGTATATAGTATAGTATATAGTATAGTGTATATAGTCTATGTAGTATAGTGTATAACCTAACCTCCTGTTGCCGTGTCCCAGTTTTCTGTCCTCAGCCTCTCCCCAGGAGTAGACCTCTCCCTCAGAGGACAGGGCTAGACAGTGTGTGTATAGTATAGTATATAGTGTGTATATTGTGTATAGTATATATAGTATAGTATATAGTATAGTGTATATAGTGTATATAGTATAGTGTATAACCTAACCTCCTGTTGCCGTGTCCCAGTTTTCCATCCTCAGCCTCTCCCCAGGAGTAGACCTCTCCCTCAGAGGACAGGGCTAGACAGTGTGTGTATAGTATATAGTGTGTATAGTGTATATAGTACAGTGTGTATAGTGTACATAGTATAGTGTGTACGGTATAGTGTATATAGACAGCGTGTATATAGTATAGTGTATATAGTGTATATAGTATAGTGTATATAGACGGCGTGTATAGTGTATATAGTATAGTATAGTGTATAACCTAACCTCCTGTTGCCGTGTCCCAGTTTTCCATCCTCAGCCTCTCCCCAGGAGTAGACCTCTCCCTCAGAGGACAGGGCTAGACAGTGTGTGTATAGTATATAGTGTGTATAGTGTATATAGTACAGTGTGTATAGTGTACATAGTATAGTGTGTACAGTATAGTGTATATAGACAGCGTGTATATAGTATAGTGTATATAGTATAATGTATATAGACGGCGTGTATAGTGTATATAGTATAGTATAGTGTATAACCTAACCTCCTGTTGCCGTGTCCCAGTTTTCCATCCTCAGCCTCTCCCCAGGAGTAGACCTCTCCCTCAGAGGACAGGGCTAGACAGTGTTTCCCTCCGCTGTTCACTGCCACCTTCCTGATGAATACATGCTGGATGGACTCCAGCAGAGTGGGGGTGGACACGGACTCCGTACCGCCGATACCCAGCCGGCCCCCAGCACCGTACCCAGTAGCGTACAACTGGAGGAAGACAGATAACAGTCACATACCGTAGCCCACCAGGACCCCACCAGGACCCTTCTAGTCCTCTACCAGGACCCCACCAGGACCCTTCTAGTCCTCTACCAGGACCCTACAGGGACCCTTCTAGTCCTCTACCAGGACCCCACCAGGACCCTTCTAGTCCTCTACCAGGACCCTACTGGGACCCCACCAGGACCCTACTGGGACCCCACCAGGACCCTTCTAGTCCTCTACCAGGACCCTACTGGGACCCCACCAGGACCCTTCTAGTCCTCTACCAGGACCCTTCTAGTCCTCTACCAGGACCCTACTGGGACCCCACCAGGACCCTACCAGGACCCTTCTAGTCCTCTACCAGGACCCTACTGGGACCCCACCAGGACCCTACCGGTACCCTTCTAGTCCTCTACCAGGACCCTTCTAGTCCTCTACTAGGACCCCACCAGGACTCTACCGGCCCTCTACCGGGACCCTACCGGGACCCTACCAGCCCTCTACCGGAACCCTACCGGCCCTCTACCGGGACCCTACCGGGACTCTACCGGCACTCTACCGGGCCCCTAATGGCCCTCTACCGGGTCCCTACCGGGGTTTACATTTCCGTCAGTGACAGCGAACAGGGTTTGCTTCCCTCCTATCAGCTGAAATAACCTTTACTGGTCTCTACTGGTCTTTACCTTTCCATCAGCAGTGACAGCGAACAGGGTTTGCTCCCCTCCTATCAGCTGAAATAACCTTTACTGGTCTCTACAGGTCTTTACCTTTCCATCAGCAGTGACAGCGAACAGGGTTTGCTCCCCTCCTATCAGCTGAACAGGTCTCAGAGTCGCCAGGGCCTCTGTGGGGGTGGGGACCTTGACCTTTGCCCCCTCAATGCCCCCTAGCTGACCCCGGTGGTTGTGACCCCAGCCGTAGATGGTCCCGGAGCCTCCTGCAGACAGCGTCCAGTCGTCAGGTCTCCTGTTCATCCATTGGACCAGCTGTTCGTCCTGCTCTCTCTTAAACAGGTCATGGCTCTCATGGAGGACGGTCATCACCTCACAGTCAGCCATCAACTCACAGATCTTCTTAGTCACCTACAGAGGAGCAGAGGGGTTAGAGATAATGTCCAGATCAGAGTGGTTAGAGATAATGTCCAGATCAGAGTGGTTAGAGATAATGTCCAGATCAGAGGGACAGAGTGGTTAGAGATAATGTCCAGATCAGAGGGACAGAGTGGTTAGAGATAATGTCCAGACCGGAGGGATTAGAGATAATGTCCAGATCAGAGTGGTTAGAGATAATGTCCAGATCAGAGGAGCAGAGGGATTAGAGATAATGTCCAGATCAGAGTAGCAGAGGGATTAGAGATAATGTCCAGATCAGAGTGGTTAGAGATAATGTCCAGATCAGAGGGACAGAGTGGTCAGAGATAATGTCCAGATCAGAGGGACAGAGTGGTTAGAGATAATGTCCAGATCAGAGGGGTTAGAGATAATGTCCAGATCAGAGTGGTTAGAGATAATGTCCAGATCAGAGGGACAGAGTGGTTAGAGATAATGTCCAGACCGGAGGGATTAGAGATAATGTCCAGATCAGGGTGGTTAGAGATAATGTCCAGATCAGAGGGGTTAGAGATAATGTCCAGATCAGAGGAGCATAGGGATTAGAGATAATGTCTAGATCAGAGTAGCAGAGGGATTAGAGATAATGTCCAGATCAGAGTGGTTAGAGATAATGTCCAGATCAGAGGGACAGAGTGGTCAGAGATAATGTCCAGATCAGAGGGACAGAGTGGTTAGAGATAATGTCCAGATAAGAGGGGTTAGAGATAATGTCCAGATCAGAGGGGTTACAGATAATGCCCAGATCGGAGGGATTAGAGATAATGTCCAGATCAGAGGAGCAGAGGGATTAGAGATAATGTCCAGATCAGAGGGGTTAGAGATAATGTCCAGATCAGAGTGGTTAGAGATAATGTCCAGATCAGAGGAGCAGTGATTAGAGATAATGTCCAGATCAGAGTGATTAGAGATAATGTCCAGATCAGAGGGAGAGTGATTAGAGATAATGTCCAGATCAGAGGAGCAGAGTGATTAGAGATAATGTCCAGATCAGAGTGGTTAGAGATAATGTCCAGATCAGAGTGGTTAGAGATAATGTCCAGATCAGAGTGGTTAGAGATAATGTCCAGATCAGAGTGGTTAGAGATAATGTCCAGATCAGAGTGGTTAGAGATAATGTCCAGATCAGAGTGGTTCGAGACAATGTCCAGATCAGAGGGACAGAGTGGTTAGAGATAATGTCCAGATCAGAGGGACAGAGTGGTTAGAGATAATGTCCAGATCAGAGGGGTTAGAGATAATGTCCAGATCAGAGGGGTTAGAGATAATGTCCAGATCAGAGGAGCAGAGGGATTAGAGATAATGTCCAGATCAGAGTGGTTAGAGATAATGTCCAGATAAGAGGGACAGAGGGATTAGAGATAATGGCCAGATCAGAGGGACAGAGTGGTTAGAGATAATGTCCAGATCAGAGGGGTTAGAGATAATGTCCAGATCAGAGGGATTAGAGATAATGTCCAGATCAGAGGAGCAGAGGGATTAGAGATAATGTCCAGATCAGAGTGGTTAGAGATAATGTCCAGATCAGAGGAGCAGAGTGGTTAGAGATAATGTCCAGATCAGAGTGGTTAGAGATAATGTCCAGATAAGAGGGACAGAGGGATTAGAGATAATGTCCAGATCAGAGGGACAGAGGGATTAGAGATAATGTCCAGATCAGAGTGGTTAGAGATAATGTACAGATCGGAGGGATTAGAGATAATGTCCAGATCAGAGGGATTAGAGATAATGTCCAGATCAGAGGGATTAGAGATAATGTCCAGATCAGAGGGATTAGAGATAATGTCCAGATCAGAGGGATTAGAGATAATGTCCAGATCAGAGGGGTTAGAGATAATGTCCAGATCAGAGAGACAGAGTGGTTAGAGATAATGTCCAGATCAGAGTGATTAGAGATAATGCCCAGATCAGAGTGGTTAGAGATAATTTAACACCAAAAAGTTGTAGAACTTATTTCCATTGTGGTCATTTGAAAGAAAGGAAAAATGATTGACATCTATTGACTAGTTGGATAAAAGAGTGATGGGACATTATGTGGACACCTGCTCGTCAACATCTCATTCCAAAATCATGGACATTAATATGGAGTTGGTCCCCCCTTTGCTGCTATAACAGCCTCCACTCTTCTGGGAAGTCATTAATATGGAGTTGGTCCCCCCTTTGCTGCTATAACAGCCTCTACTCTTCTGGGAAGTCATTAATATGGAGTTGGTCCCCCCTTTGCTGCTATAACAGCCTCCACTCTTCAGGGAAGTCATTAATATGGAGTTGGTCCCCCCTTTGCTGCTATAACAGCCTCCACTCTTCTGGGAAGTCATTAATATGGAGTTGGTCCCCCCTTTGCTGCTATAACAGCCTCCACTCTTCTGGGAAGTCATTAATATGGAGTTGGTCCCCCCCTTTGCTGCTATAACAGCCTCTACTCTTCTGGGAAGTCATTAATATGGAGTTGGTCCTCCCCTTTGCTGCTATAACAGCCTCTACTCTTCAGGGAAGTCATTAATATGGAGTTGGTCCCCCCTTTGCTGCTATAACAGCCTCCACTCTTCTGGGAAGTCATTAATATGGAGTTGGTCCTCCCCTTTGCTGCTATAACAGCCTCTACTCTTCTGGGAAGTCATTAATATGGAGTTGGTCCTCCCCTTTGCTGCTATAACAGCCTCTACTCTTCAGGGAAGGCATTAATATGGAGTTGGTCCTCCCCTTTGCTGCTATAACAGCCTCTACTCTTCAGGGAAGGCTTTCCACTAGATGTTGGAACATTGCTGCGGGGATTTGCTTCCATTCAGCTACAAGAGCATTAGTGAGGTCGGGCACTGATGTTGGGCAATTAGGCCTGGCTCGCAGTCGGCGTTCCAATTCACCCCAAAGGTGTTTGATGGGGTTGAGGTCAGGACTCAGGCTAGTCAAGTTCCTCCACACTGATCTCCACAAACCATTTCTGTATGGACCTCGCTTTGTGAACTTTTTATTTTTACCTTTATTTAACTAGGCAAGTCAGTTAAGAACAAATTCTTATTTTCAATGATGGCCTAGGAACAGTGAATTTACTGCCTTGTTCAGGGACAGAACGACAGATTTTTACCTTGTCAGCTCGGGGATTCAATCTTGCAACCTTTCAGTTACTAGTCCAACGCTCTAACCACTAGGCTACCTGCCGCCCGAACGGGGGCATTGTCATGCTGAAACAGGAAGGGGCCTTCCCCAAACTCTTGCCACAAAGTTGGAAGCACAGAATAGTCTAAAATGTCATTGTATACTGTAGCGTTAAGATTTCCCTTCACTGGAAATAAGGGGCCTGAACCATGAAAAACAGCCCCAGGCCATTATTCCTCCTCCACCAAACTTTACAGTTGGCACTATGCATTGGGGCAGGTAGCGTTCTCCTGGCATCCGCCAAACCCAGATTCGTCTGTCGGATTGCCAGATGGTGAAGCGTGATTCATCACTCCAGAGAACACGTTTCCACTGCTCCAGAGTCCAATGGCGGCGAGCTTTACACCACTCCAACCAACACTTGGCATTGCGCATGGTGATCTTAGGCTTGTGTGCGGCTGCCCGGCCATGGAAACCCAATTCATGAAGCTCCCAACGAACAGTTCTTGTGCTGACGTTGCTTCCAGAGGCAGTTTGGAACTCAGTAGTGAGTGTTGCGACCGAGGACAGATGATTTTTACGCGCTTCAGCACTCGGCGGTCCCGTTCTGTGAGCTTGCGTGAGCCGTTGTTGCTCCTAGACGTTTCCACTTCACAGTTGACCGTGGGCAGCTCTAGCAGTGCAAACATTTGATGAACTGACTTGTTGGAAAGGTGGCATCTTATGACGGTGCCACGTTAGAAGTCAGTGAGCTCTTACATTCTACATTTTAGTCATTTAGCAGACGCTCTTATCCAGAGCGACTTACAGTAGTGAATGCATACATTTCATACATTTATATATATATATTTTTTCTGCCTGTACTGGCCCCCCGTGGGAATTGAACCCACAACCCTGGCGTTGCAAACACCATGCTCTACCAACTGAGCTACAGGGAGCTACAGGGAAGGCCTCTTCAGTAAGGCCATTCTACTGACAATGTTTGTCTATGGAGATTGCATGGCAGTGTGTTCGATTTTATAGACCTGTCAGTAACGGGTGTGACTGAAATAGCCGAATCCACTAATTTGAAAGGGTGTCCACATACTTGTATATATTTATATATATAGTGTATATTAACAGTCGCAATGATGGCCTGTCTTGCCCAAACCCACCTCATCCAGGAAGGGACGTGGCTGAGGAGTCCTCTTGTCCAGAGCGACAGCCACTCTGGAAGCAGTACAGTACCTGCGGAACCACGTCCACTTATGACTCTCAGCACAGCAGGGTAGGGTGTCCAACTCCAGGTCGCAGGCGAGGGCCACCAGCACCTAAAAACAAACAAACAAACGGACCGATTCAAAATGATATCCAAATCGCTAAGACAAACTAAATCTAGAATGGCACACATTCATTTACGCCTTCCCCTCTGCTGTCACTGGAAGAATACAGGTAACAGTCAGTTACAAACCCTTTCTGTTAGCCTACCTTTCCGTCTGTTAGCCTACCTTTCCGTCTGTTAGCCTACCTTTCTGTCTGTTAGCCTACCTTTCCGTCTGTTAGCCTACCTTTCCGTCTGTTAGCCCACCTTTCCGTCTGTTAGCCCACCTTTCCGTCTGTTAGCCCACCTTTCCGTCTGTTAGCCCACCTTTCCGTCTGTTAGCCCACCTTTCCGTCTGTTAGCCCACCTTTCCGTCTGTTAGCCCACCTTTCCGTCTGTTAGAATACCTTTCCGTCTGTTAGCCCACCTTTCCGTCTGTTAGAATACCTTTCTGTTAGCCTACCTGTCTGTTAGCCTACCTGTCTGTTAGCCTACCTTTCTGTTAGCCTACCTGTCTGTTAGAATACCTTTCTGTTAGCCTACCTGTCTGTTAGCCTACCTGTCTGTTAGCCTACCTGTCTGTTAGCCTACCTGTCTGTTAGCCTACCTGTCTGTTAGCCTACCTGTCTGTTAGCCTACCTTTCTGTTAGCCTACCTTTCTGTTAGCCTACCTTGAAGAAGGGGCTGTGTAACAGCTGTTTTCCTCCCCTGACGATGGGGTCCTCGTATTCATACTGCCTCTGGAGAGCCTCAGGAAGACCCTTCACCAGGGCGGCCAGCGCGCTGCCTGTAAAACTCATGGAGCGAGACTCTCCTTCACTGTCCCCAAGCAGCCTGGTGATGTTGATGGACTGGCCATACTCTGTGGTCAGCAGTTTACGGAGCCTCTGCAGAGCCCACATACGATGTCCTGCTGCTATAAGACAAATAACACATAGTACTTTACAGTGACAGAGAGGAGACCGGGTCAGACCCATACAATGACAGAGAGGTGAGAGCCCAAGGATACAGACATTTCTATGAGACATGTATCAGAGTCTATGTACAATTTTTAATAGCAATTCCTCAACTGTACTGCCACAGCTTCCACCTAAAAACACTGAGAAGCAGCTAGACTGTACTGCCACAGCTTCCACCTAAAAACACTGAGAAGCAGCTAGACTGTACTGCCACAGCTTCCACCTAAAAACACTGAGAAGCAGCTAGACTGTACTGCCACAGATTCCACCTAACAACACAGAAGCAGCTAGACTGTACTGCCACAGCTTCTCCCTAACAACACAGAAGCAGCTAGACTGTACTGCCACAGCTTCCACCTAAAAACACTGAGAAGCAGCTAGACTGTACTGCCACAGCTTCCACCTAAACACTGAGAAGCAGCTAGACTGTACTGCCACAGCTTCCCCCTAACACAGAAGCAGCTAGACTGTACTGCCACAGCTTCCCCCTAAAAACACTGAGAAGCAGCTAGACTGTACTGCCACAGCTTCCACCTAAAAACACTGAGAAGCAGCTAGACTGTACTGCCACAGCTTCCCCCTAACAACACTGAGAAGCAGCTAGACTGTACTGCCACAGCTTCCCCCTAAAAACACTGAGAAGCAGCTAGACTGTACTGCCACAGCTTCCCCCCAACAACACTGAGAAGCAGCTAGACTGTACTGCACCAGCTTCCACCTAAAAACACTGAAGCAGCTAGACTGTACTGCCACAGCTTCCCCCTAACAACACTGAGAAGCAGCTAGACTGTACTGCCACAGCTTCCCACTAACAACACAGAAGCAGCTAGACTGTACTGCCACAGCTTCTCCCTAAAAACACAGAAGCAGCTAGACTGTACTGCCACAGCTTCCACCTAAATACACTGAGAAGCAGCTAGACTGTACTGCCACAGCTTCCACCTAAAAACACTGAGAAGCAGCTAGACTGTACTGCCACAGCTTCCACCTAAAAACACAGAAGCAGCTAGAGTGTACTGCCACAGCTTCCCCCTAACAACACAGAGAAGCAGCTAGACTGTACTGCCACAGCTTCCCCCTAACAACACAGAAGCAGCTAGACTGTACTGCCACAGCTTCCCACTAACACAGAGAAGCAGCTAGACTGTACTGCCACAGCTTCCCCCTAACAACACAGAAGCAGCTAGACTGTACTGCCACAGCTTCCCCCTAACAACACAGAAGCAGCTAGACTGTACTGCCACAGCTTCCCCCTAACAACACAGAAGCAGCTAGACTGTACTGCCACAGCTTCCACCTAAATACACTGAGAAGCAGCTAGACTGTACTGCCACAGCTTCCACCTAAAAACACTGAGAAGCAGCTAGACTGTACTGCCACAGCTTCCCCCTAACAACACAGAAGCAGCTAGACTGTACTGCCACAGCTTCCCCCTAACAACACAGAAGCAGCTAGACTGTAATGCCACATCTTCCCCCTAACAACACAGAAGCAGCTAAAGAGGCTGTGTATATCAGGCTGAGGTACGTCCTAAACGACGCGGATGCGGACTAAGAGGTGTGAAGTGGTCCTCGTACCCAGGGCACTGAGCTGAGCGCAGGCAGCCAGGGAGGCAGCCAGGCGGGGTACGATGCTCCGGTTGGAGGCTAAGTTGAGCCTGAAGTCCAGGAGGCAGGTCACCAGGTCCATGGACGGACAGGACAGGATGCAGCGGTCAGACAGAAGGTCTTTAGGACCTGGGGGACAGACACAGTCTGTTACACAGTACAACTAACTACAGATGATGATAGGGTGGGGTGAGGCGGTGTGAGGCAGTGTGGGGTGAGGCAGTGTGGGGTGAGGCAGTGTGAGGCAGTGTGGGGTGAGGCGGTGTGTGTGGTGAGGCAGTGTGTGGTGAGGCAGTGTGTGGTGAGGCAGTGTGTGGGGTGAGGCAGTGAGGCAGTGTGTGGTGAGGCAGTGTGTGTGGTGAGGCAGTGTGTGTGGTGAGGCAGTGAGGTAGTGTGGGGTGAGGCAGTGTGTGTGGTGAGGCAGTGTGGGGTGAGGCAGAGAGGCAGTGTGTGTGGTGAGGCAGAGAGGCAGTGTGTGTGGTGAGGCAGTGAGGCAGTGTGTGGTGAGGCAGTGTGTGGTGAGGCAGTGAGGCAGTGTGTGGTGAGGCAGTGAGGCAGTGTGTGGTGAGGCAGTGAGGCAGTGTGTGGTGAGGCAGAGAGACAGTGTGTGGTGAGGCAGTGTGCGTGGTGAGGCGGTGTGTGTGGTGAGGCGGTGTGTGTGGTGAGGCGTGGTGAGGCGGTGTGTGTGGTGAGGCGGTGTGTGGTGAGGCAGTGTGTGGTGAGGCAGTGGGTGGTGAGGCAGTGAGGCAGTGTGTGTGGTGAGGCAGTGAGTGGTGAGGCAGTGTGTGTGGTGAGGCAGTGTGTGTGGTGAGGCAGTGTGTGTGGTGAGGCAGTGTGTATGGTGAGGCGGTGTGTGGTGAGGCGGTGTGTGGTGAGGCGGTGTGGGGTGAGGCGGTGTGTGTGTGGTGAGGCGGTGTGTGTGCGGTGAGGCGGTGTGTGTGTGTGGTGAGGCGGTGTGTGTGTGGTGAGGCAGTGTGTGGGTCTTACCAGCAGCAGGCATGATGGGGTAGACAGTGTGTGTGGGTCATACAGCAGCAGGCATGATGGGTAGACAGTGTGTGGGTCATACCGGCAGCAGGCATGATGGGGTAGACAGTGTGTGGGTCATACCGGCAGCAGGCATGATGGGTAGACAGTGTGTGTGGGTCATACCGGCAGCAGGCATGATGGGGTAGACAGTGTGTGTGGGTCATACCAGCAGCAGGCATGATGGGTAGACAGTGTGTGGGTCATACCAGCAGCAGGCATGATGGGGTAGACAGTGTGTGTGGGTCATACCGGCAGCAGGCATGATGGGTAGACAGTGTGTGTGGGTCATACCAGCAGCAGGCATGATGGGGTAGACAGTGTGTGGGTCATACCAGCACCAGGTATGATGGGGTAGACAGTGTTTGTGGGTCATACCGGAAGCAGGCATGATGGGGTAGACAGTGTGTGGTGAGAGCAGCAGGCATGATGGGGTAGACAGTGTGTGGGTCATACCAGCAGCAGGCATGATTGGGTAGAAAGTGTGTGTGGGTCATACAGCAGCAGGCATGATGGGGTAGACAGTGTGTGGGTCATACCGGCAGCAGGCATGACGGGTAGACAGTGTGTGTGGGTCATACCGGCAGCAGGCATGATGGGTAGACAGTGTGTGTGGGTCATACCAACAGCAGGCATGATGGGGTAGACAGTGTGTGGTGAGAGCAGCAGGCATGATGGGGTAGACAGTGTGTGGGTCATACCAGCAGCAGGCATGATGGGGTAGACAGTGTGTGTGGGTCATACCAGCAGCAGGCATGATGGGGTAGACAGTGTGTGTGGGTCATACCAGCAGCAGGCATGATGGGGTAGACAGTGTGTGGGTCATACCAGCAGCAGGTATGATGGGGTAGACAGTGTGTGGGTCATACCAGCAGCAGGTATGATGGGGTAGACAGTGTGTGGGTCATACCGGCAGCAGGCATGATGGGGTAGACAGTGAGTGGGGGTCATACCAGCAGCAGGCATGATGGGGTAGACAGTGTGTGGGTCATACCGGCAGCAGGCATGATGGGG
Organism: Salmo salar; assembly: GCF_965601325.2. NCBI lineage: Eukaryota > Metazoa > Chordata > Actinopteri > Salmoniformes > Salmonidae > Salmo > Salmo salar. The sequence continues at coordinate 2,461,658 of NC_138300.1, forward strand.
TAGACAGTGTGTGTGGGTCATACCGGAAGCAGGCATGATGGGGTAGACAGTGTGTGTGGGTCATACCAGCAGCAGGCATGATGGGGTAGACAGTGTGTGGGTCATACCAGCAGCAGGAATGATGGGTAGACAGTGTGTGGTGAGAGCAGCAGGCATGATGGGGTAGACAGTGTGTGGGTCATACCAGCAGCAGCATGATGGGGTAGACAGTGTGTGGGTCATACCGGCAGCATGCATGATGGGGTAGACAGTGTGTGGGTCATACCAGCAGCAGGTATGATGGGGTAGACAGTGTGTGGGTCATACCGGCAGCAGGCATGATGGGGTAGACAGTGTGTGTGGGTCATACCAGCAGCAGGCATGATGGGGTAGACAGTGTGTGGGTCATACCAGCAGCAGGCATGATGGGGTAGACAGTGTGTGTGGGTCATACCAGCAGCAGGCATGATGGGTAGACAGTGTGTGTGGGTCATACCAGCAGCAGGTACAATGGGGTAGACAGTGTGTGGGTCATACCGGCAGCAGGCATGATGGGGTAGACAGTGTGTGGTGAGAGCAGCAGGCGTGATGGGGTAGACAGTGTGTGGGCCATACCAGCAGCAGGCATGATGGGGTAGACAGTGTGTGTGGGTCATACCGGCAGCAGGCATGATGGGTAGACAGTGTGTGTGGGTCATACCAGCAGCAGGTATGATGGGGTAGACAGTGTGTGGGTCATACCGGCAGCAGGCATGATGGGGTAGACAGTGTGTGGTGAGAGCAGCAGGCATGATGGGGTAGACAGTGTGTGGGTCATACCGGCAGCAGGCATGATGGGTAGACAGTGTGTGTGGGTCATACCGGCAGCAGGCATGATGGGGTAGACAGTGTGTGTGGGTCATACCGGCAGCAGGCATGATGGGGTAGACAGTGTGTGTGGGTCATACCGGCAGCGGGCATGATGGGGTTGGCAGTGTGTGTGGGTCAAACCGGCAGCGGGCATGATGGGGTAGACAGTGTGTGTGGGTCATACCGGCAGCGGGCATGATGGGGTAGACAGTGTGTGTGGGTCATACCGGCAGCAGGCATGATGGGGTAGACAGTGTGTGTGGGTCATACCGGCAGCGGGCATGATGGGGTAGACAGTGAAACGCCAACCCCATCCGTTTACAGATCCATCGCTGGTAAACTTCCACTTCAACTCATCAGCTGGGATCCTCAACTCACTGGACCAGTCAGACCACTCACGACCTGAGGACGGGGAGACAGGACGAGGAGACACAGGACGAGGAGACACAGGACGAGGAGACACAGGACGAGGAGACACAGGATGAGGAGACACCACGAAGACTGTCAGAAACCAAAAACCCTCTACTAACATCTCACGAAGTGTTGGGATTGGCTCGGGCTGTGGTCACCTGATCGGACAGAGATGATCCTATTGGCTCCGTCCATGATGGTGAGAGGGTCATGACGTCTCTCTGCAGAACACTGGCGGTCAAACTCCACCCTCAGTCCCTCCGCACCTACAACACAGAGACCACCCTCAGTCCCTCCGCACCTACAACACAGAGACCACCCTCAGTCCCTCTGTCTACAACACAGACTCCACCCTCAGTCCCTCTGTCTACAACACAGAGACTCAACCCTCAGTCCCTCTGTCTACAACACAGACCCTCCACCCTCAGTCCCTCTGTCAACAACAGACCCTCCACCCTCAGTCCCTCTGTCTACAACACAGACCCTCCACCCTCAGTCTACAACACAGACCATCCACCCTCAGTCCCTCTGTCTACAACACAGACCCTCCACCCTCAGTCCCTCTGTCTACAACAGAGTCCACCCTCAGTCCCTCTGTCTACAACAGACCCTCAGTCCCTCTGTCTACAACACAGACTCCACCCTCAGTCCCTCTGTCAACAACAGACCCTCCACCCTCAGTCCCTCTGTCTACAACACAGACTCCACCCTCAGTCCCTCTGTCAACAACAGAGACTCAACCCTCAGTCCCTCTGTCAACAACAGACCCTCCACCCTCAGTCCCTCTGTCTACAACACAGACACTCCACCCTCAGTCCCTCTGTCTACAACACAGACACTCCACCCTCAGTCCCCCTGTCTACAACACAGACACTCCACCCTCAGTCCCCCTGTCTACGACACAGACTCCACCCTCAGTCCCCCTGTCTACGACACAGACTCCACCCTCAGTCCCTCTGTCTACAACACAGACTCCACCCTCAGTCCCTCTGTCTACAACACAGACTCCACCCTCAGTCCCTCTGTCTACAACACAGACTCCACCCTCAGTCCCTCTGTCTACAACACAGACTCCACCCTCAGTCCCTCTGTCTACAACACAGACTCCACCCTCAGTCCCTCTGTCTACAACACAGACTCCACCCTCAGTCCCTCTGTCTACAACACAGACTCCACCCTCAGTCCCTCTGTCTACAACACAGACTCCACCCTCAGTCCCTCTGTCTACAACAGACTCCACCCTCAGTCCCTCTGTCTACAACAGACTCCACCCTCAGTCCCTCTGTCTACAACAGACTCCACCCTCAGTCCCTCTGTCTACAACAGACTCCACCCTCAGTCCCTCTGTCTACAACAGACTCCACCCTCAGTCCCTCTGTCTACAACACAGACTCCACCCTCAGTCCCTCTGTCTACAACACAGACTCCACCCTCAGTCCCTCTTTCCACAACAGACCCTCCACCCTCAGTCCCTCTGTCCACAACAGACCATCCACCCTCAGTCCCTCTGTCCACAACAGACCATCCACCCTCAGTCCCTCTGTCCACAACAGACCCTCCACCCTCAGTCCCTCAGTCCACAACACAGACTCCACCCTCAGTCCCTCTGTCCACAACAGACCCTCCACCCTCAGTCCCTCTGTCCACAACAGACCCTCCACCCTCAGTCCCTCTGTCCACAACAGACCCTCCACCCTCAGTCCCTCTGTCCACAACAGACCCTCCACCCTCAGTCCCTCTGTCAACAACAGACCCTCCACCCTCAGTCCCTCTGTCTACAACACAGACTCCACCCTCAGTCCCTCTGTCTACAACACAGACTCCACCCTCAGTCCCTCTGTCTACAACACAGACTCCACCCTCAGTCCCTCTGTCTACAACACAGACTCCACCCTCAGTCCCTCTGTCTACAACACAGACTCCACCCTCAGTCCCTCTGTCTACAACAGAGACTCCACCCTCAGTCCCTCTGTCTACAACACAGACTCCACCCTCAGTCCCTCTGTCTACAACAGACTCCACTCTCAGTCCCTCTGTCTACAACAGACTCCACCCTCAGTCCCTCTGTCTACAACACAGACTCCACCCTCAGTCCTCTCTGTCTACAACACAGACTCCACCCTCAGTCCCTCTGTCTACAACACAGACTCCACCCTCAGTCCCTCTGTCTACAACACAGACTCCACCCTCAGTCCCTCTGTGTACAACAGAGACTCCACCCTCAGTCCCTCTGTCCACAACAGACCCTCCACCCTCAGTCCCTCTGTCTACAACAGAGACTCCACCCTCAGTTCCTCTGTCTACAACAGAGACTCCACCCTCAGTCCCTCTGTCCACAACAGACCCTCCACCCTCAGTCCCTCTGTCCACAACAGACCCTCCACCCTCAGTCCCTCAGTCCACAACACAGACTCCACCCTCAGTCCCTCTGTCCACAACAGACCCTCCACCCTCAGTCCCTCTGTCCACAACAGACCCTCCACCCTCAGTCCCTCTGTCCACAACAGACCCTCCACCCTCAGTCCCTCTGTCTACAACAGAGACTCAACCCTCAGTCCCTCTGTCCACAACAGACCCTCCACCCTCAGTCCCTCTGTCCACAACAGACCCTCCACCCTCAGTCCCTCTGTCCACAACAGACTCCACCCTCAGTCCCTCTGTCCACAACAGACCCTCCACCCTCAGTCCCTCTGTCAACAACAGACCATCCACCCTCAGTCCCTCTGTCAACAACAGACCATCCACCCTCAGTCCCTCTGTCCACAACAGACCCTCCACCCTCAGTCCCTCTGTCCACAACAGACCCTCCACCCTCAGTCCCTCTGTCCACAACAGACTCCACCCTCAGTCCCTCTGTCCACAACAGACCCTCCACTCTCAGTCCCTCTGTCTACAACACAGACTCCACCCTCAGTCCCTCTGTCTACAACAGAGACTCCACCCTCAGTCCCTCTGTCTACAACACAGACTCCACCCTCAGTCCCTCTGTCTACAACACAGACTCCACCCTCAGTCCCTCTGTCTACAACAGAGACTCCACCCTCAGTCCCTCTGTCTACAACACAGACTCCACCCTCAGTCCCTCTGTCTACAACAGAGACTCAACCCTCAGTCCCTCTGTCAACAACAGACCCTCCACCCTCAGTCCCTCTGTCAACAACCCAGAGACTCAGTTCCTCAGTCTCTCTGTCTACAACAGAGACTCAACCCTCAGTCCCTCTGTCCACAACAGACCCTCCACCCTCAGTCTCTCTGTCCACAACAGACCCTCCACCCTCAGTCCCTCTGTCCACAACAGACCCTCCACCCTCAGTCCCTCTGTCCACAACAGACCCTCCACCCTCAGTCCCTCTGTCCACAACAGACCCTCCACCCTCAGTCCCTCTGTCCACAACAGACCCTCCACCCTCAGTCCCTCTGTCCACAACAGACCCTCCACCCTCAGTCCCTCTGTCCACAACAGACCCTCCACCCTCAGTCCCTCTGTCCACAACAGACCCTCCACCCTCAGTCCCTCTGTCCACAACAGACCCTCCACCCTCAGTCCCTCTGTCCACAACAGACCCTCCACCCTCAGTCCCTCTGTCAACAACAGACCCTCCACCCTCAGTCCCTCTGTCTACAACACAGAGACCCCACCCTCATCAGTGCATTGTATTTGTATGTAAAATGTTACCAGGTATCTTAACGGTGCCGCTGGTGGAGGTGTCGTCAGTGTAGGGATGACTGCTCTCCACCACCACCGGCTGAGAGGACAGACGCCCGCTCTGAGAGTCTGTGGCTACGTCCTCTAACTCCGTCACGCACAGCTCCAGCAGCATGTCTGCCACCTACGGTGTTCATACAGGGACGAACCAGACACATTTATTACCACTGTATACCGGGTAAGCGATGGCTGTGTGTGTGTGTGTGTCCATGTCTGTCTGTATTGCAGGGTGGTATGGACACATCTATATACCGATAATGATAAAATCAGGAAGTGCTAGAGCTGGGCGATATGGACCCAAAAAAATATCACTATAAATGTAAATATTCTACTCCATGTCACAGTGGGGACAGGAAGTGAGTCAGTAACATCTCTACTCCACGTTACAGTGGGGACAGGAAGTGAGTCAGTAACATCTCTACTCCATGTTACAGTGGGGAGAGGAAGTGAGACAGTAACATCTCTACTCCACGTCACAGTGGGGACAGGAAGTGAGTCAGTAATATCTCTACTCCACGTCACAGTGGGGACAGGAAGTGAGTCAGTAACATCTCTACTCCACGTCACAGTGGGGACAGGAAGTGAGTCAGTAACATCTCTACTCCACGTCACAGTGGGGACAGGAAGTGAGTCAGTAACATCTCTACTCCACGTCACAGTGGGGACAGGAAGTGAGTCAGTAACATCTCTACTCCACGTTACAGTGGGGACAGAAGTGAGTCAGTAACATCTCTACTCCACGTCACAGTGGGGACAGGAAGTGAGTCGGTAACATATCTACTCCACGTCACAGTGGGGACAGGAAATGAGTCAGTAATATCTCTACTCCTCGTTACAGCGGGGACAGGAAGTGGGGAGATTAGCCGACAGCCAAACAGTGACAAGCAGATACTTTCATAGCAGGAATCAGCATAATGTATATATTACTGTCGACCAAATAACAGTTTTAAAACCATCTACATGACCATCGTGTAGCAAAATCACAGAAAATCACAGAAAATGCTTCGGTAAGAAGACAATGTCGGTGTAAGTAATTTTCGGTTTATCGTCCCAGCTCTAGTCCGTATCTGTGTGTGTGTGTGTGTGTGTGTGTGTGTGTGTGTGTGTGTGTGTGTGTGCACGTGTCCTGCCGTGCCTACTATGCATTCGTGTACTCTACCTGTGGGTAGGCAGTCCCCATCCCAGACAGCACAGCAGACAGCACCTCCTTGCCCTTCTCCCCAGAGCGGACAGACACAGCCAGCTTCAGCAGGTCCACCATCACCCTGGTATCGTCAGGTACCAGGAGACTGGTGAATTCGTCCAGGTACTGAGGTTCTGGAGCCCCAGTCTTATTCTGACACTCTGAGTCCTGGAAGAGAAACCACAAGAATTACATTTACTGATAGCATCGCTAGGGTTATAGGTTCCATTACTGCTGGACCTGTTCACCGGACGTGCTACCTGTCCCAGACCTGCTGTCCCAGACCTGCTGGAACCCTGACCTGTTCACCGGACGTTCTACCTGTCCCAGACCTGCTGTCCCAGACCTGCTGTCCCAGACCTGCTGTCCCAGACCTGCTGGGACCCTGACCTGTTCACCGGATGTGCTACCTGTCCCAGACCTGCTGTCCCAGACCTGCTGGAACCCTGACCTGTTCACCGGATGTGCTACCTGTCCCAGACCTGCTGTCCCAGACCTGCTGGAACCCTGACCTGTTCACCGGATGTGCTACCTGTCCCAGACCTGCTGTCCCAGACCTGCTGGAACCCTGACCTGTTCACCGGACGTGCTACCTGTCCCAGACCTGCTGTCCCAGACCTGCTGGAACCCTGACCTGTTCACCGGACGTTCTACCTGTCCCAGACCTGCTGTCCCAGACCTGCTGGAACCCTGACCTGTTCACCGGACGTGCTACCTGTCCCAGACCTGCTGTCCCAGACCTGCTGGAACCCTGACCTGTTCACCGGACGTTCTACCTGTCCCAGACCTGCTGGGACCCTGACCTGTTCACCGGATGTGCTACCTGTCCCAGACCTGCTGTCCCAGACCTGCTGGAACCCTGACCTGTTCACTGGACGTGCTACCTGTCCCAGACCTGCTGTCCTAGACCTGCTGGAACCCTGACCTGTTCACCGGACGTGCTACCTGTCCCAGACCTGCTGTCCCAGACCTGCTGGAACCCTGACCTGTTCACCGGACGTTCTACCTGTCCCAGACCTGCTGTCCCTGACCTGTTAACCGGACGTGCTACCTGTCCCAGACCTGCTGTCCCAGACCTGCTGGAACCCTGACCTGTTCACTGGACGTGCTACCTGTCCCAGACCTGCTGTCCTAGACCTGCTGGAACCCTGACCTGTTCACCGGACGTGCTACCTGTCCCAGACCTGCTGTCCCAGACCTGCTGGAACCCTGACCTGTTCACCGGACGTTCTACCTGTCCCAGACCTGCTGTCCCTGACCTGTTCACCAGATGTGCTACCTGTCCCAGACCTGCTGTCCCAGACCTGCTGGAACCCTGACCTGTTCACCGGACGTGCTACCTGTCCCAGACCTGCTGTCCCAGACCTGCTGGAACCCTGACCTGTTCACCGGACGTTCTACCTGTCCCAGACCTGCTGTCCCAGACCTGCTGTCCCTGACCTGTTCACCGGACGTGCTACCTGTCCCAGACCTGCTGTCCCAGACCTGCTGGAACCCTGACCTGTTCACCGGACGTGCTACCTGTCCCAGACCTGCTGTCCCAGACCTGCTGGAACCCTGACCTGTTCACCGGACGTTCTACCTGTCCCAGACCTGCTGTCCCAGACCTGCTGGGACCCTGACCTGTTCACCGGACGTGCTACCTGTCCCAGACCTGCTGTCCCAGACCTGCTGGAACCCTGACCTGTTCACCGGACGTGTCACTTGTCCCAGACCTGCCGTTTTCAACTCTCTAGAGACAGCAGGAGCGGTAGAGATACTCTCAATGATCGGCTATGAAAAAGCCAACTGACACTTACTCTTGAGTTGCTGACTTGTTGCACCCTCGACTACTGTGATTATTATTATTTGACCATGCTGGTCATTTATGAACATTTGAACATCTTGGCCATGTTCTGTTATAATCTCCACCCGGCACAGCCAGAAGAGGACTGGCCACCCCTCATAGCCTGGTTCCTCTCTAGGTTTCTTCCTAGGTTTTGGTCTTTCTAGGGAGATTTTCCTAGCCACCGTGCTTTTACACCTGCATTACTTGCTGTTTGGGGGTTTTAGGCTGGGTTTCTGTACAGCACTTTGAGATATCAGCTGATGTAAGAAGGGATATATAAATACAATTGATTTGATTTGGAACCAAAAACTCCACCGTACTTTAAAGACAAGGAGATGAGACCTCAAAATGCATCATCTAACCAGGGTTCGAGAGGTGGGACAGTCACTGGGGGGGGGGGGGGGCGTAGAGCTCACCTCTTTAGTTTTGGTCATGGTCTCTGCGATGATGCTAGCCGCTCCGGGGTCGTCCGTGACCGGGATGAAAGGTCGAGAGGAAGCAGCAGTAGACGGGGTCACAGCTGATGAGGGGGTGACAGCATCCTCTGAGGAGGTCACCTGGTGACAGAACAAAGACCAGATGTATCTATTAGCCAGCCAATCCTCTGAGGAGGTCACCTGGTGACAGAACAAGGAACATATGTATCTATTAGCCAGCCAATCCTCTGAGGAGGTCACCTGGTGACAGAACAAGGACCGGATGTATCTATTAGCCAGACAATCCTCTGAGGAGGTCACCTGGTGCCAGAACAAGGACCGGATGTATCTATTAGCCAGACAATCCTCTGAGGAGGTCACCTGGTGACAGAACAAGGACCGGATGTATCTATTAGCCAGCCAATCCTCTGAGGAGGTCACCTGGTGACAGAACAAGGACCGGATGTATCTATTAGCCAGCCAATCCTCTGAGGAGGTCACCTGGTGACAGAACAAGGACCGGATGTATCTATTAGCCAGACAATCCTCTGAGGAGGTCACCTGGTGACAGAACAAGGACCGGATGTATCTATTAGCCAGCCAATCCTCTGAGGAGGTCACCTGGTGACAGAACAAGGACCGGATGTATCTATTAGCCAGCCAATCCTCTGAGGAGGTCACCTGGTGACAGAACAAGGACCGGATGTATCTATTAGCCAGCCAATCCTCTGAGGAGGTCACCTGGTGACAGAACAAGGACCGGATGTATCTATTAGCCAGCCAATCCTCTGAGGAGGTCACCTGGTGACAGAACAAGGACCGGATGTATCTATTAGCCAGCCAATCCTCTGAGGAGGTCACCTGGTGACAGAACAAGGACCGGATGTATCTATTAGCCAGCCAATCCTCTGAGGAGGTCACCTGGTGACAGAACAAGGACCGGATGTATCTATTAGCCAGCCAATCCTCTGAAGAGGTCACCTGGTGACAGAACAAGGACCGGATGTATCTATTAGCCAGCCAATCCTCTGAGGAGGTCACCTGGTGACAGAACAAGGACCGGATGTATCTATTAGCCAGACAATCCTCTGAGGAGGTCACCTGGTGACAGAACAAGGACCAGACGTATCTATTAGCCAGCCAATCCTCTGAGGAGGTCACCTGGTGACAGAACAAGGACCGGATGTATCTATTAGCCAGCCAATCCTCTGAGGAGGTCACCTGGTGACAGAACAAGGACCGGACGTATCTATTAGCCAGCCAATCCTCAGATCATCTTAAAACCTGTTAGGGCTAGGGGGCAGTATTTGCACGGCTGGAGAAAAAAAATGTACCCGATTTAATCTGGTTACTAATCCTACCCAGTAACTAGAATATGCATATACTTATTATATATGGATAGAAAACACTCTAAAGTTTCTAAAACTGTTTGAATGGTGTCTGTGAGTATAACAGAACTCATTTGGCAGGCAAAACCCTGAGACATTTTCTGACAGGAAGTGGATACCTGATGTGTTGTATTACCTTTAAACCTATGCCATTGAAAAACACAGGGGCTGAGGAATATTTTGGCACTTCCTATTGCTTCCACTAGATGTCACCAGCCTTTACAAAGTGTTTTGAGTCTTCTGGAGGGAGATCTGACCGAACGAGAGCCATGGAACGATGATGGCCCATTAGACACCTGGCGCGCGAGTTCATGTTGGGTACCCTCGTTCCAATACGTTATAAAAGAGTATGCATTCGTCCACCTTGAATATTATTCATGTTCTGGTTAAAAAAGGCCCTAATGATTTATGCTATACAACGTTTGACATGTTTGAACGAACGTAAATATATTTTTTCCCCTCGTTCATGAAGTGAAGTCCGGCGGGCTTAGATCATGTGCTAACAAGACGGAGATTTTTGGACATAAATGATGAGCTTTTTTGAACAAAACTACATTCGTTATGGACCTGTGAAACCTGGAAGTGACATCTGATGAAGAGAATCAAAGGTAATGGATTATTTACATAGTATTTTCGATTTTAGATCTCCCTAACATGACGACTAGTCTGTATCGCAACGCGTATTTTTCTGGGCGCAGTGCTCAGATTATTGCAAAGTGTGATTTCCCAGTAAGGTTATTTTTAAATCTGGCAAGTTGATTGCGTTCAAGAGATGTAAATCTATAATTCTTTAAATGACAATATAATATTTTACCAATGTTTTCTAATTTTAATTATTTAATTTGTGATGCTGACTTGACTGCCGGTTATTGGAGGGAAACGATTTCCTCAACATCAATGCCATAGTAAAACGCTGTTTTTGGATATAAATATGAACTTGATAGAACTAAAAATGCATGCATTGTCTAACATAATGTCCTAGGAGTGTCATCTGATGGAGATTGTAAAAGGTTAGTGCATCATTTTAGCTGGTTTTATGGTTTTGGTGACCCTGTCTTTGAATTGACAAAACATTACACACAACTCTTGTAAATGTACTGTCCTAACATACTCTAAATTTATGCTTTCGCCGTAAAACCTTTTTGAAATCGTAAAACGTGGTTAGATTAAGGAGATGTTTATCTTTCAAAGGGTGTAAAATAGTTGTATGTTTGAAAAATTTGAATTTTGACATTTATTTGGATTCAAATTTGCCGCTCTTGAAATGCACCTGCTGTTGATGGAGTGCACCACGGGTGGGACGCCTGCGTCCCACCTAGCCCATAGAGGTTAACGAGTCAGTTCTTTCAGATCTTCTACATTGGGGATAAATAAAGTCCTCTGGGTTTGAAGTTAAGTGGTAGGGACTCCAAACTAGGGGTCGTGACACAATGTGGTGGGTCGACGATTTGAAAATGGGGTCGCGAGAGAAACTGTGAAATAAAAATAAAGAATGGCATTAAAAATGAAACATTGAAGTCTTGAGTCAATAAATATTCAACCCCTTTGTAAAGGCAAGCCTAAATAAGTTCAAGAGTAAAAATGTGCTTAACAAGTCACATAATACACTATATGACCAAAAGTTTACCATTTCATTCCAAAATCATGGTCATTAATATGGAGTTGGTCCCCCCCTTTGCTGCTATAACAGCCTCTACTCTTCAGGGAAGGCTTTCCACTAGATGTTGGAACATTGCTGCAGGGACTTGCTTCCATTCAGCTACAAGAACATTAGTGATGTTGGGCGATTAGGCCTGGCTCGCAATTGGCGTTCCAATTCCTTTCAAAGGTGTTCGATGGGGTTGAGGTCAGGGCTCTGTGCAGACCAGTCAAGCTCTTCCACACAGATCTTGACAAACCATTCACGTATGGACCTCGCTTTGTGCACGGGGCATTGTCATGCTGAAACAGGAAAGGGCCTTACCCAAACTGTTGCCACAAAGTTGGAAGCACAGAATCGTCTAGAATGTCATTGTATGCTGTAGCGTTAAGATTTCCCTTCACTGGAACTAAGGGGCCCGAACCATGAAAAACAGCCCCAGACCATTATTCCTCCTCCACCAAACTTTACAGTTGGCACTATGCATTGGGGCAGGTAGCGTTCTCCTGGCATCCGCCAAACCCAGATTAATCCGTCGGACTGCCAGATGGTGAAGCGTGATTCATCACTCCAGAGAACGCGTTTCCACTTCATGAAGCTCCCAGGCAAACAGTTCATGTGCTGACGTTGCCTCCAGAGGCAGTTTGGAACGCGATAGTGAGTGATGCAACCGAGGACTAGGACAACATTTTTTTTATCTTGATCGACCGAGAGTCCTATGTTCTTTTTACGTCTATTTTTTCATGTATAGACGCACCCTATGTGTTAATAAAACAACTATACTGTATGTACTGAGCTGATCTGATTCTTTAAGCACTGAGATTAAAAATGAAGACACGCAAATGACTCAAGAGGGAGCCGGAGATCAAGATAGCCTAACGAGAATAAATAAACATGTTCCTCACTACCCTCCTCCCGCTGCCACTGGCCTTCGCAGATTCTGTTGTTACGCTCCTGCAGTTACTGGTAAGAGGCTAGCCTTCTCCGTGTGGAGTGCCAAGTTATCCTACCATTTATACTGATCAGATTCTGTTGTTACGCTCCTGAAGTTACTGGTAAGAGGCTAGCCTTCTCCGTGTGGAGTGCCAAGTTATCCTACCATTTATACTGATCAGATTCTGTTGTTACGCTCCTGAAGTTACTGGTAAGAGGCTAGCCTTCTCCGTGTGGAGTGCCAAGTTATCCTACCATTTATACTGATCTGTGTGACAGTTATATCACATTTCATACTCACATTTTCGTGGAACAGTTTCATTTAATTTATAATAAAGTCTTCATATCTTAAAATAAATTAAAATGATACAAATCTAAAATCCAATATGTAAAGATAGTCTACATAAAGCTAACAAATAAAAACACTGCAGCCCGCAGGGAGAAAATATCCTGATAAAAATAAATATCCTATAGATCACATTGGCTATGCATGGCCTGTCTGCAATGAACTTGCAACATTGTATCAACTATTAACCTGGTCCAGCCCCAAACTGGAGCTAACCAACTTGCAACATTGTATCAACTATTAACCTGCTACAGCCCCAAACTGGTGCTAACCAACTTGCAACATTGCATAAAATATTCTGGCCGCTCAGTGTTTCCTGTACCAGTGAGCTCTGGACAGACACAGCTGTAGACTATTTGCTTAAGGGATAAGAAGTAATCAGGTAGGCTAGGGAGTCGGGGCTAGAGACTAGGGGTTAGGGACTAGTGGGTCGGGACTAGGGAGTAGGGGTTAGGGACTAGGGAGTAGGGGTTAGGGACTAGGGAGTAGGGGTTAGGGACTAGGGGGTAGGGGTTAGGGGGTCGGGGCTAGGGAGTCGGGGCTAGAGACTAGGGGTTAGGGACTAGTGGGTCGGGACTAGGGAGTAGGGGTTAGGGACTAGGGAGTAGGGGTTAGGGACTAGTGGGTCGGGGCTAGGGACTAGTGGGTCGGGACTAGGGAGTAGGGGTTAGGGACTAGGGAGAAGGGGTTAGGGACTAGGGAGTCGGGACTAGGGGTTAGGGAGTAGGGGTTAGGGACTAGGGGTTAGGGAGTACGGAGTCGGGGCTAGGGAGTAGGGTGTAGGGACTAGGGGTTAGGGACTAGGGTGTAGGGGTTAGGGACTAGGGAGTAGGGGTTAGTGTTCCTCACCTCTCCATTCTTGTCTGTCTGCCAGGGGTTAGGGACTAGGGGTTAGAGAGTAGGGGGTAGGGAGTAGGGACTAGGGGTTAGGGACTAGGGTGTAGGGGTTAGGGACTAGGGGTTAGTGTTCCTCACCTCTCCATTCTTGTCTGTCTGCCAGGGGTTAGGGACTAGGGGTTAGGGAGTAGGGGGTAGGGAGTAGGGTGTAGGGACTAGGGGTTAGGGTGTAGGGGTTAGGGACTAGGGAGTAGGGGTTAGGGGGTAGTGTTCCTCACCTCTCCATTCTTGTCTGTCTGCCAGGGGTTAGGGCTGACCCTCTCCTCCACCTCTGTGGGAACAGGGGGTCCCTCTGACTCAGAGGGGCTGGATGCTGAGGAGGAGTCTGGGGGGGGGCACTCCACGGGGACCATCATACACGCTGGCATCAGGGCCCCAACCACAGCATCCCTGGAAACATCAATACAACACACATTAAATCAGAGCACCAATCACAGCATCCCTGACAACATCAATACAACACACATTAAATCAGGGCACCGATCACAGCATCCCTGGCAACACACATTAAATCAGGGCACCAATCACAGCATCCCTGGCAACACACATTAAATCAGGGCACCAATCACAGCATCCCTGGCAACACCAATACAACACACATTAAATCAGAGCACCAATCACAGCATCCCTGGCAACACCAATACAACACACATTAAATCAGGGCCCCAACCACAGCACCCCTGGCAACACCAATACAACACACATTAAATCAGGGCACCAATCACAGCATCCCTGACAACACCAATACAACACACATTAAATCAGGGCCCCAACCACAGCATCCCTGGCAACACCAATACAACACACATTAAATCAGGGCCCCAACCACAGCATCCCTGACAACACCAATACAACACACATTAAATCAATCAGGGCACCAATCACAGCATCCCTGACAACACCAATACAACACACATTAAATCAATCAGGGCACCAATCACAGCATCCCTGACAACACCAATACAACACACATTAAATCAGGGGCCCAACCACAGCATCCCTGGCAACACCAATACAACACACATTAAATCAGGGCACCAATCACAGCATCCCTGACAACACACATTAAATCAGAGCACCAATCACAGCATCCCTGACAACACACATCAAATCAGGGCACCAATCACAGCATCCCTGACAACACCAATACAACACACATTAAATCAGGGCACCAATCACAGCATCCCAAACATCACCAATACAACACACATTAAATCAGGGCACCAATCAGGAGTCTTACCTGGCATACATGATCTGTAGGGCTGAGAGGACATGGGACAGGGCCTGTTGCTTGGCCTGGTTCCCATCCAGAGACAGTAGTATCTTAGCCAGAGAGGGACGGTTGGGTCTCACACCATTACTGTGGCCACTCAGTTTATTGTTCACCGCCGAGGAGTCGCTGTCCGACTGGACGCCTGGAATACACAGGACACACATACAAAAAAAATGTCAATATTTAATATTCATCACTTGACGCAAAAAGTGGTATTTCACCGAACCTCAGCCTCATCCTGAGTCTTTGTCTAACCCTAATCCAAGTCAGACCTGAGTCCTATCCTAACCCTAATCCAAGCCAGACCTGAGTCCTATCCTAACCCTAATCCAAGCCAGACCTGAGTCCTATCCTAACCCTAATCCAAGTCAGATCTGAGTCCTATCCTAACCCTAATCCAAGCCAGACCTGAGTCCTATTCTAACCCTAATCCAAGTCAGATCTGAGTCCTATCCTAACTCTAATCCAAGCCAGACCTGAGTCCTATCCTAACCCTAACCCAAGCCAGACCTGAGTCCTATCCTAACCCAAGCCAGACCTGAGTCCTATTCTAACCCTAATCCAAGCCAGACCTGAGTCCCATCCTAACCCTAATCCAAGCCAGACCTGAGTCCTATCCTAACCCTAATCCAAGCCAGACCTGAGTCCCATCCTAACCCTAATCCAAGCCAGACCTGAGTCCTATCCTAACCCTAATCCAAGCCAGACCTGAGTCCTATCCTAACCCTAATCCAAGCCAGACCTGAGTCCTATCCTAACCCTAATCCAAGCCAGACCTGAGTCCTATTCTAATCCTAACCCAAGTCAGACCTGAGTCCTATTCTAACCCTAATCCAAGTCAGACCTGAGTCCTATCCTAACCCTAATCCAAGTCAGATCTGAGTCCTATCCTAACTCTAATCCAAGCCAGACCTGAGTCCTATCCTAACCCTAACCCAAGCCAGACCTGAGTCCTATCCTAACCCAAGCCAGACCTGAGTCCTATTCTAACCCTAATCCAAGCCAGACCTGAGTCCCATCCTAACCCTAATCCAAGCCAGACCTGAGTCCTATCCTAACCCTAATCCAAGTCAGACCTGAGTCCTATCCTAACCCTAATCCAAGCCAGACCTGAGTCCTATCCTAACCCTAATCCAAGCCAGACCTGAGTCCTATCCTAACCCTAATCCAAGTCAGATCTGAGTCCTATCCTAACCCTAATCCAAGCCAGACCTGAGTCCTATTCTAACCCTAATCCAAGTCAGATCTGAGTCCTATCCTAACTCTAATCCAAGCCAGACCTGAGTCCTATCCTAACCCTAACCCAAGCCAGACCTGAGTCCTATCCTAACCCAAGCCAGACCTGAGTCCTATTCTAACCCTAATCCAAGCCAGACCTGAGTCCCATCCTAACCCTAATCCAAGCCAGACCTGAGTCCTATCCTAACCCTAATCCAAGCCAGACCTGAGTCCCATCCTAACCCTAATCCAAGCCAGACCTGAGTCCTATCCTAACCCTAATCCAAGCCAGACCTGAGTCCTATCCTAACCCTAATCCAAGCCAGACCTGAGTCCTATCCTAACCCTAATCCAAGCCAGACCTGAGTCCTATTCTAATCCTAACCCAAGTCAGACCTGAGTCCTATTCTAACCCTAATCCAAGTCAGACCTGAGTCCTATCCTAACCCTAATCCAAGTCAGATCTGAGTCCTATCCTAACTCTAATCCAAGCCAGACCTGAGTCCTATCCTAACCCTAACCCAAGCCAGACCTGAGTCCTATCCTAACCCAAGCCAGACCTGAGTCCTATTCTAACCCTAATCCAAGCCAGACCTGAGTCCCATCCTAACCCTAATCCAAGCCAGACCTGAGTCCTATCCTAACCCTAATCCAAGCCAGACCTGAGTCCTATCCTAACCCTAATCCAAGCCAGACCTGAGTCCTATCCTAACCCTAATCCAAGCCAGACCTGAGTCCTATCCTAACCCTAATCCAAGCCAGACCTGAGTCCTATCCTAACCCTAATCCAAGCCAGACCTGAGTCCTATCCTAACCCTAATCCAAGCCAGACCTGAGTCCTATCCTAACCCTAATCCAAGCCAGACCTGAGTCCTATCCTAACCCTAATCCAAGCCAGACCTGAGTCCTATCCTAACCCTAATCCAAGCCAGACCTGAGTCCTATTCTAATCCTAACCCAAGTCAGACCTGAGTCCTATTCTAACCCTAATCCAAGCCAGACCTGAGTCCTATCCTAACCCTAATCAAAGTCAGACCTGAGTCCAATACTAATCCATGTATTAGTAGTTAAGGGTTTGTAACCTCTACTCCCAGCCCCATCTAGACCCTTGATCAAAGCCCTGAATCTACTACCAGTTGTAGCTCCTGTACTGTATGTAGAGAGAGAGGTTACCTTGGTACGAGGGTTAGGGTTATGTAGAGAGATCAATTACCACGGTACGAGGGTTAGGGTTATGTAGAGAGAGAGGTTACATCGGTACGAGGGTTAGGGTTATGTAGAGAGAGGTTACCTCAGTATGAGGGTTAGGGTTATGTAGAGAGAGAAGTTACATCGGTACGAGGGTTAGGGTTATGTAGAGAGAGGTTACCTCGGTACGAGGTTTAGGGTTATGTAGAGAGAGAGAGGTTACCTCGGTATGAGGGTTAGGGTTATGTAGAGAGATCAATTACCTCGGTATGAGGGTTAGGGTTATGTAGAGAGAGAGGTTACCTTGGTACGAGGGTTAGGGTTATGTAGAGAGAGAGGTTACCTCGGTACGAGGGTTAGGGTTATGTAGAGAGAGAGGTTACCTCGGTACGAGGGTTAGGGTTATGTAGAGAGAGAAGTTACCATGGTATGAGGGTTAGGGTTATGTAGAGAGAGGTTACCTCGGTACGAGGGTTAGGGTTATGTAGAGAGAGGTTACCTCGGTACGAGGGTTAGGGTTATGTAGAGAGAGAGGTTACCTTGGTACGAGGGTTAGGGTTATGTAGAGAGAGAGGTTACCTCGGTACGAGGGTTAGGGTTATGTAGAGAGAGAGGTTACCTCGGTACGAGGGTTAGAGTTATGTAGAGCGAGAGGTTACCATGGTATGAGGGTTAGGGTTATGTAGAGAGAAGTTACCTCGGTACGAGGGTTAGGGTTATGTAGAGAGAGAGTTTACCTTGGTACGAGGGTTAGGGTTATGTAGAGAGAGGGTTATGCAGAGAGAGGTTACCTCGGGACGAGGGTTAGGGTTATGTAGAGAGAGAGTTTACCACGGTACGAGGGTTAGGGTTATGTAGAGAGAGAGATTTAGGGCTTAAATGTACACACGTCATATAGCCTACACAGCCAATCGCCAAATTATGCTTTTGGGAACAACAGAAGAGTTTTGAGCAGTTGAAGCTGGTTAACGCACCAGTGTTGGCTCAGAGTTAGGTTAGGTTACCTAGGTATGAGGAGGGTTAGTGTTACTAGCTGTATAGAGGTTAGGTTACCAAGGTATGAGGAGGGTTAGTGTTACTAGCTGTATAGAGGTTAGGTTACCTAGGTATGAGGAGGTTTACTAGCTGTATAGAGGTTAGGTTACCTAGGTATGAGGAGGGTTAGTATTACTAGCTGTATAGAGGTTAGGTTACCTAGGTATGAGGAGGGTTAATAGCTGTATAGAGGTTAGGTTACCTAGGTATGAGGAAGGTTAGTGTTACTAGCTGTATAGAGGTTAGGTTACCGAGGTATGTGGAGGGTTAGTGTTACTAGTTGTATAGAGGTTAGGTTACCTAGGTATGAGGAGGGTTAGTGTTACTAGCTGTATAGAGGTTAGGTTACCTAGGTATGAGGAGGGTTAGTGTTCGGGTTACTAGCTGTATATAGGTTAGGTTACCTAGGTATGAGGAGGGTTAGTGTTACTAGCTGTATAGATGTTAGGTTACCTAGGTATGAGGAGGGTTAGTGTTCGGGTTACTAGCTGTATAGAGGTTAGGTTACCTAGATATGTGGAGGGTTAGTGTTACTAGCTGTATAGAGGTTAGGTAACCTAGGTATGAGGAGGGTTAGTGTTACTAGCTGTATAGAGGTTAGGTTACCTGGGTATGAGGAGGGTTAGTGTTCGGGTTACTAGCTGTATAGAGGTTAGGTTACCTAGGTATGAGGAGGGTTAGTGTTCGGGTTACTAGCTGTATAGAGGTTAGGTTACCTAGGTATGCAGAGGGTTAGTATTACTAGCTGTATAGAGGTTAGGTTACCTAGGTATGCGGAGGGTTAGTGTTACTAGCTGTATAGAGGTTAGGTTACCTAGGTATGCAGAGGGTTAGTGTTTGGGTCACTAGCTGTATAGAGGTTAAGTTACCTAGGTATGAGGAGGGTTCGGGTTACTAGCTGTATAGAGGTAATGTTACCTAGGTATGAGGAGGGTTAGTGTTACTAGCTGTATAGAGGTTAGGTTACCTAGGTATGAGGAGGGTTAGTGTTCGGGTTACTAGCTGTATAGAGGTTAGGTTACCTAGGTATGAGGAGGGTTAGTGTTCGGGTTACTAGCTGTATAGAGGTTAGGTTACCTAGGTATGCGGAGGGTTAGTGTTACTAGCTGTATAGAGGTTAGGTTACCTAGGTATGAGGAGGGTTAGTGTTCGGGTTACTAGCTGTATAGAGGTTAGGTTACCTAGGTATGAGGAGGGTTAGTGTTACTAGCTGTATAGAGGTTAGATTACCTAGGTATGAGGAGGGTTACTAGCTGTATAGAGGTTAGGTTACCTAGGTATGAGGAGGGTTAGTGTTCGGGTTACTAGCTGTACAGAGGTTAGGTTACCTAGGTATGAGGAGGGTTACTAGCTGTATAGAGGTTAGGTTACCTAGGTATGAGGAGGGTTAGTGTTCGGGTTACTAGCTGTATAGAGGTTAGGTTACCTAGGTATGAGGAGGGTTAGTGTTCGGGTTACTAGCTGTATAGAGGTCAGGTTACCTAGGTATGCGGAGGGTTAGTGTTACTAGCTGTATAGAGGTTAGGTTACCTAGGTATGAGGAGGGTTAGTGTTACTAGCTGTATAGAGGTTAGGTTACCTAGGTATGAGGAGGGTTAGTGTTCGGGTTACTAGCTGTATAGAGGTTAGGTTACCTAGGTATGAGGAGGGTTAGTATTACTAGCTGTATAGAGGTTAGGTTACCTAGGTATGAGGAGGGTTAGTGTTCGGGTTACTAGCTGTATAGATGTTAGGTTGCCTAGGTATGAGGAGGGTTAGTGTTACTAGCTGTATAGAGGTTAGGTTATCCTAGGTATGTGGAGGGTTAGTGTTACTAGCTGTATAGAGGTTAGGTTACCTAGGTATGAGGAGAGTTAGTGTTACTAGTTGTATAGAGGTTAGGTTACCTAGGTATGAGGAGGGTTAGTATTACTAGCTGTATAGAGCTTAGGTTACCTAGGTATGAGGAGGGTTACTAGCTGTATAGATGTTAGGTTGCCTAGGTATGAGGAGGGTTAGTGTTACTAGGTCTATAGAGGTTAGGTTACCTAGGTATGAGGTGGGTTAGTGTTCGGGTTACTAGCTGTATAGAGGTTAGGTTACCTAGGTATGAGGAGGGTTAGTGTTACTAGCTGTATAGAGGTTAGGTTACCTAGGTATGAGGAGTGTTATGGTTACTAGCTGTATAGAGGTTAGGTTACCTAGGTATGAGGAGTGTATGGTTACTAGCTGTATAGAGGTTAGGTTACCTAGGTATGAGGAGGGTTAGTGTTCGGGTTACTAGCTGTATAGAGGTTAGGTTACCTAGGTATGAGGAGGGTTAGTGTTACTAGCTGTATAGAGGTTAGGTTACCTAGGTATGAGGAGGGTTAGTGTTACTAGCTGTATAGAGGTTAGGGTTAGGTTACCTAGGTATGAGGCCCCTAGAGAGTCCCTGGCGGTCTGGAAGAGGACAGGCTCGTGGACAGAGGGGGTGGTGACATCTACGGTGGTCCAGGCGACGCTATGGGAGGAGCCACAGGCAACACGGGTGATCTTCTGTCCCTCTAGACCCTGAACCAGGGTGGGCTTCCTGTTCACCGTGGTGGTCCCGTTACCCTGCTGACCATGGTCGTTGTCCCCCCACGCAAACACCTGGTGGAATAGTACAGGGACACTTACAGTCGCTAACACACATCTGTCTCCCTCTCTCACATCTCTATAGCTGAATCTTGAAACCCAACACGTAGCCCTTTATCGAGTGGCCGCTTGCTGATGTGTTCAAACGTGATCAGTCGGGTCTGCGAGTGTTTTGGTCAAAACGAACATTGAAACAATAAGAAGTTCTTAACTGCCACTTATCAATATTCCAAAATTCTAAATCCATTTCCGAGCATCGTCTCCCGCGACGTGTCTTGTAGCATGTAGGCAGACGCCGACACGTACTCTGATAAAGGAACAAAACAGCATCCCTACTCTACTGCAACACATATGTACATGTCTTAGGGCTGTCCCCGACCGACAGTCGTCTGTTCTTCTTCAATTTCTAAACAGGTATTAAACATATATAGACACACATTATGCGTTTAATAAAACTATTTGCACTGAGCTTGTCTGATGCTTTAAGCGGACAGGTTGATGAAATAATTAAGAGAACTAATGACTCAAGAGGGAGCCAGAGATCAAGATAACCAGAAGAAACTTGTGGGTTAATCCTCCTCCCGCAGAATCAGACATGTTTCACGTGGAACGTGGCAACCTGTTTCACGTGCAATGACTATTGATTTACCATTTCTACCGACGTTATGATTTTCATATGCACATTTTCGTGGAACAGCTTAATTTAAATGATAATAATTCTAAATCGCATTCATCTCTCTACTCCACCTGTCTGAAACAAACTTGAAACATTGTATCAACTACCAACCGGGTCAGGCCCGAAGGTAGTAAACTTGAAACATTGTATCAACTATTCTGG
Organism: Salmo salar; assembly: GCF_965601325.2. Taxonomy (NCBI): domain Eukaryota; kingdom Metazoa; phylum Chordata; class Actinopteri; order Salmoniformes; family Salmonidae; genus Salmo; species Salmo salar. The sequence goes on from NC_138300.1 coordinate 2,483,383, forward strand.
TCCATCAGAGCTTCCCATGCCAGTGAGCTCGGGAACAGACTCGATTGACTCGGGAATGTGCATACCGAGTGCTCGAAGTGTTCGGTTTGAAATTCAGCCTCTCCTAAGAACCCTAACTCACAGACATTCTCTCTCTCTCAACACTCTCTCTCTCTCTCAACACTCTCTTTCTCTCTCAACACTCACTCTCTCTCAACACTCACTCTCTCTCAACACTCTCTCTCTCTCAACACTCTCTCTCTCTCTCTCTCAACACTCTCTCTCTCAACACTCTCTCAACACTCTCTCTCTCTCTCAACACTCTCTCTCTCTCTCAACACTCTCTCTCAACACTCTCTCTCTCAACACACTCTCTCTCAACACTCTCTCTCTCAACACTCTCTCTCTCAACACTCTCTCTCTCTCAACACTCTCTCTCTCTCAACACTCTCTCTCTCTCAACACTCTCTCTCTCAACACTCTCTCTCTCTCTCAACACTCTCTCTCTCTCTCTCAACACTCTCTCTCTCTCTCTCTCTCAACACTCTCTCTCAACACTCTCTCTCTCAACACTCTCTCTCAACACTCTCTCTCTCTCTCAACACTCTCTCTCTCTCTCAACACTCTCTCTCTCTCAACTCTCTCTCTCTCTCAACTCTCTCTCAACACTCTCTCAACACTCTCTCTCAACACACTCTCTCTCTCAACACTCTCTCAACACTCTCTCTCTCTCTCTCAACACTCTCTCTCTCTCTCTCAACACTCTCTCTCAACACACTCTCTCTCTCAACACACTCTCTCTCTCTCTCAACACACTCTCTCAACACTCTCTCTCTCTCTCAACACTCTCTCTCTCTCTCAACACTCTCTCTCTCTCTCAACACTCTCTCTCAACACTCTCTCAACACTCTCTCAACACTCTCTCTCTCTCTCTCAACACTCTCTCTCTCAACACTCTCTCTCTCTCTCAACACTCTCTCTCTCTGGGAAACATATGCTAACATTGCCAAAGCAAGTGAAATGTATAATAAACAAAAGTAAAATAAACAATTAAAACTGAACAGTAAACATTACTCACAAATGTTCCAAAATAATATTTCAAATGTCATATTATGTCTATATACAGTGTTGTAACAATGTGCAAATAGTTAAAGTACAAACACTCTCTCAACACTCTCTCTCTCTCAACACTCTCAACACTCTCTCTCTCAACACTCTCTCTCTCTCTCTACACTCTCTCTCTCTCTCTACACTCTCTCAACACTCTCTCTCTCTCTCTCTCTCTACACTCTCTCAACACTCTCTGTCTCTCTCTCTGTCTCTCTCTCTCTCAACACTCTCTCTCTCTCTCTCTCAACACTCTCTCTCAACACTCTCAACACTCTCTCTCTCAACTCTCTCTCCCTTTCAACACTCTCTCTCTCTCAACTCTCTCTCAACACTCTCTCTCAACACTCTCTCTCAACACTCTCTCTCAACACTCTCCTCAACACTCTCTCTCAACACCTCTCTCTCTCTCAACACTCTCTCTCTCTCAACACTCTCTCTCTCTCAACACCTCCTCTCTCTCAACACTCTCTCTCTCTCTCAACACTCTCTCTCAACACTCTCTCTCTCAACACTCTCTCTCTCTCTCTCTCTCTCTCAACACTCTCAACACTCTCTCTCTCAACACTCTCTCTCTCAACACTCTCTCTCTCAACACTCTCTCTCTCTCAACACTCTCTCAACACTCTCTCTCTCTCTCAACACTCTCTCAACACTCTCTCTTTCTCTCAACACTCTCTCTTTCTCTCAACACTCTCTCTTTCTCTCAACACTCTCTCTTTCTCTCAACACTCAACTCTCTCTCAACACTCTCTCTCAACACTCTCTCTCTCTCTCAACACTCTCTCTCTCAACACTCTCTCAACACTCTCTCTCTCTCAACACTCTCTCTCTCTCAACACACTCTCTCTCTCAACACACTCTCTCTCTCTCTCTCTCAACACTCTCTCTCTCTCTCAACACTCTCTCTCTCTCTCAACACTCTCTCTCTCTCTCAACACTCTCTCTCTCTCTCAACACTCTCTCTCTCTCAACACTCTCTCTCTCTCTCAACACTCTCTCTCTCTCAACACTCTCTCAACACTCTCTCTCTCTCAACACTCTCTCTCAACACTCTCTCTCTCAACACTCTCTCTCTCTACTCTCTCTCTCTCTACACTCTCTCTCTCTCTCTACACTCTCTCAACACTCTCTCTCTGTCTCTCTCTCTCTGTCTCTCTCTGTCTCTCTCTCTCTCAACACTCTCTCTCTCTCTCTCTCTCAACACTCTCTCTCAACACTCTCTCTCAACACTCTCTCTCTCTCAACACTCTCTCTCTCTCAACACTCTCTCTCTCTCAACACTCTCTCTCTCTCAACACTCTCTCTCTCTCAACACTCTCTCTCTCTCTCTCTCAACACTCTCTCTCTCTCAACACTCTCTCTCTCAACACTCTCTCTCTCTCTCAACACTCTCTCTCTCTCTCAACACTCTCTCTCTCTCTCAACACTCTCTCTCTCTCAACACTCTCTCTCTCTCTCAACACTCTCTCTCTCTCAACACTCTCTCAACACTCTCTCTCTCTCAACACTCTCTCTCAACTCTCTATCTCTCAACACTCTCTCTCAACACTCTCTCTCTCAACACTCTCTCTCTACACTCTCTCTCTCTCTCTACACTCTCTCAACACTCTCTCTCTGTCTCTCTCTCTCTGTCTCTCTCTGTCTCTCAACACTCTCTCTCTCTCTCTCTCTCAACACTCTCTCAACACTCTCTCTCAACACTCTCTCTCTTTCAACACTCTCTCTCTCTCAACACTCTCTCTCTCTCAACACTCTCTCTCTCTCAACACTCTCTCAACACTCTCTCTCTCTCAACACTCTCTCTCTCAACACTCTCTCTCTCAACACTCTCTCTCTCTCAACACTCTCTCTCTCTCAACACTCTCTCTCTCTCAACACTCTCTCTCTCAACACTCTCTCTCTCAACACTCTCTCTCTCAACACTCTCTCTCTCTCAACACTCTCTCTCTCTCAACACTCTCTCTCTCTCAACACTCTCTCTCTCTCCACTCTCTCTCTCAACACTCTCTCTCTCTCTCAACACTCTCTCTCAACACTCTCTCTCTCACTCTCAACACTCACTCTCAACACTCACTCTCTCAACACTCTCTCTCTCTCAACACTCTCTCAACACTCTCTCTCAACACTCTCTCTCAACTCTCTCTCTCAACTCTCTCTCTCTTTCAACACTCTCTCTCTTTCAACACTCTCTCTCTCTCAACACTCTCTCTCTCTCAACACTCTCTCTCAACACTCTCAACACTCTCAACACTCTCTCAACACTCTCTCTCTCTCAACACTCTCTCTCTCAACACTCTCTCTCTCAACACTCTCTCTCTCAACACTCTCTCTCTCTCAACACTCTCTCTCAACACTCTCTCTCTCTCAACACTCTCTCTCTCTCAACACTCTCTCTCTCAACACTCTCTCTCTCAACACTCTCTCTCTCTCTCAACACTCTCTCTCTCTCAACACTCTCTCTCTCTCAACACTCTCTCAACACTCTCTCTCTCTCAACACTCTCTCTCTCTCAACACTCTCTCTCTCACTCTCAACACTCACTCTCAACACTCACTCTCAACACTCACTCTCAACACTCACTCTCAACACTCACTCTCAACACTCTCTCTCTCAACACTCTCTCTCTCTCAACACTCTCTCAACACTCTCTCTCTCTCAACACTCTCTCTCTCTCTCAACACTCTCTCTCTCCTAACACTCTCTCTCTCCTAACACTCTCTCTCTCAACACTCTCTCTCTCAACACTCTCTCTCTCAACACTCTCTCTCTCAACACTCTCTCTCTCAACACTCTCTCTCTCAACACTCTCTCTCTCTGGGAAACATATGCTAACATTGCCAAAGCAAGTGAAATGTATAATAAACAAAAGTAAAATAAACAATTAAAACTGAACAGTAAACATTACTCACAAATGTTCCAAAATAATATTTCAAATGTCATATTATGTCTATATACAGTGTTGTAACAATGTGCAAATAGTTAAAGTACAAACACTCTCTCTCAACACTCTCTCAACACTCTCAACACTCTCTCAACACTCTCTCTCTCTCAACACTCTCAACACTCTCTCTCTCTCTCTCTCTCTCTCTCAACTCTCTCTACACTCTCTCTCTCTCTACACTCTCTCTCTCTACACTCTCTACACTCTCTCAACACTCTCTCTCTCTCTCTCTACACTCTCAACACTCTCTGTCTCTCTCTCAACACTCTCTCTCTCTCTCTCAACACTCTCTCTCAACACTCTCTCTTTCTCTCAACACTCTCTCTCAACACTCTCAACACTCTCTCTCTCAACTCTCTCTCCCTTTCAACACTCTCTCAACTCTCTCTCAACACTCTCTCTCAACACTCTCTCTCAACACTCTCTCTCACTCTCAACACTCTCTCTCTCTCAACACTCTCAACACTCTCTCTCTCTCAACACTCTCTCTCTCAACACTCTCTCTCTCTCTCAACACTCTCTCAACACTCTCTCTCTCTCTCAACACTCTCTCTCTCTCTCAACACTCTCTCTCTCTCAACACTCTCTCTCTCTCAACACTCTCTCTCTCTCAACACTCTCTCTCTCAACACTCTCTCTCTCTCAACACTCTCTCAACACTCTCTCAACACTCTCTCTCAACACTCTCTCTCAACACTCTCTCTCAACACTCTCTCTCAACACTCTCTCTCTCAACACTCTCTCTCTCAACACTCTCTCTCTCAACACTCTCTCTCTCAACACTCTCTCTCTCTGGGAAACATATGCTAACATTGCCAAAGCAAGTGAAATGTATAATAAACAAAAGTAAAATAAACAATTAAAACTGAACAGTAAACATTACTCACAAATGTTCCAAAATAATATTTCAAATGTCATATTATGTCTATATACAGTGTTGTAACAATGTGCAAATAGTTAAAGTACAAAAGGGAAAATAAATAAACATAAATATGGGTTTTACAGTGCATTCGGAAAGTATTCAGACCCCTTGACTTTTTCCACATTTTGTTACATTACAGCCTTATTTTAAAATTGTTTAAATAGTTTTTTTCCCCCTCATCAATCTACACACCATACCCCATAACGACAAAGCAAAAACTGGTTTCCAAAACGTTTGCCTGGTGTCTGATGTGGAAGAGGCCTAGCCTGGCGTCTGATGTGGAGGAGGCCTAGCCTGGCGTCTGATGTGGAGGAGGCCTAGCCTGGCGTCTGATGTGGAGGAGGCCTAGCCTGGCGTCTGATGTGGAGGAGGCCTAGCCTGGCGTCTGATGTGGAGGAGGCCTAGCCTGGCGTCTGATGTGGAGGAGGCCTAGCCTGGCGTCTGATGTGGAGGAGGCCTAGCCTGGCGTCTGATGTGGAAGAGGCCTAGCCTGGCGTCTGATGTGGAAGAGGCCTAGCCTGGCGTCTGATGTGGAAGAGGCCTAGCCTGGCGTCTGATGTGGAAGAGGCCTAGCCTGGCGTCTGATGTGGAAGAGGCCTAGCCTGGCGTCTGATGTGGAAGAGGCCTAGCCTGGCGTCTGATGTGGAAGAGGCCTAGCCTGGCGTCTGATGTGGAAGAGGCCTAGCCTGGCGTCTGATGTGGAAGAGGCCTAGCCTGGCGTCTGATGTGGAAGAGGCCTAGCCTGGCGTCTGATGTGGAAGAGGCCTAGCCTGGCGTCTGATGTGATAGAGGCCTAGCCTGGCGTCTGATGTGGAAGAGGCCTAGCCTGGCGTCTGATGTGGAAGAGGCCTAGCCTGGCGTCTGATGTGGAAGAGGCCTAGCCTGGTGTCTGATGTGGAAGAGGCCTAGCCTGGTGTCTGATGTGGAAGAGGCCTAGCCTGGTGTCTGATGTGGAAGAGGCCTAGCCTGGTGTCTGATGTGGAAGAGGCCTAGCCTGGTGTCTGATGTGGAAGAGGCCTAGCCTGGTGTCTGATGTGGAAGAGGCCTAGCCTGGCGTCTGATGTGGAAGAGGCCTAGCCTGGTGTCTGATGTGGAAGAGGCCTAGCCTGGTGTCTGATGTGGAAGAGGCCTAGCCTGGTGTCTGATGTGGAGGAGGCGTGGAGGCCAGTACCCACCTGTCCAGTCTCGGTGACAGCCAGGCAGTGCAGCGCCCCCACGGCCACGTGGATGATTTTCTTCCCCCTCAGCCCCTCCACCATCTGAGGCTTACGTACATGGACGTCTGTCCCGTGGCCCAGACGGAAGTAGTCACCTTTACCCCTGGATGAGAAACAGACCGTTTATTCACCGTTATCCCTGAGTAGAACATCACATAAACCAGAGGTACTCGACTCTTTACCCTACCAGGTCCAGAACCCGCCGCTTTTCTCTTCTACCTGATCATTAATTGCATCCACCTGGTGTCCACTGGCTTTGGAGGTCCAGATTTGAGTTTTTGAGGGACATAAACAGTTAGCAAAATATAAGATTATACTTTTTTTTTTTATGTAACCACCTACCCTTGTTCAAGGGGACTGCGTTGTTAATGTGCGAAAGCTGTACCAGTGGGGCTTGCCACAGCAGCCACACTGTAGATATTGGATGAATTATTTTGGACCTATAGTTATTATTCTTTACAACGTTACTCCTCTTACACCATTTAAGCTAAAAACGCCCCTTTAAACTTTAAGTGTTGTGCATACAACTTTTTGAATATATTTTCTACTTTTTAAACTATGAAACTTTTTTGTCCTCCATCCACTTTCATTTCCTCAGCATTCTAAAAAGGTGACATCATCTCTCCCAACATTCTATTCACCGTAAACAAAGTAACTTTTGCAACAAATCAGCTACTTTGACCACTTTCCCAACAACTAAGACAAAAAGGTAAAGATTATGATATCTTCCTATTCAAATCTGTAATCAGAACAGAATTATCTAGTACCGATCAAACTTTATTTTACACTGAACAAAAAATATAAACACAACATGTAAAGTGTTGGTCCCATGTTTTATGAGCTGAAAAAAAAAACGCCACAAAAACCGTATTTCTCTCAAATGTTGGGCACCAATTTGTTTACATCCCTGTTAGTGAGCATTTCTCCTTTGCCAAGATAATCCATCCACCTGACAGGTGTGACATATCAAGAAGCTGATTAAAAAGCATGATCATTACACAGGTGCACCTTGTGCTGGGGACAATAAAAGGCCACTTTAAAATGTGCAGTTTTGTGACAACACAATGCCACAGATGTCTCAAGTTTTGAGGGAGCGTGCAATTGGCATGCAGGAATGTTCACCAGAGCTGTTGCCAGAGAAATCAATGTTAATTTCTCTACCATAAGCCACCTCCAACGACATTTTTGAGAATGTAGCAGTACATCCAACCGGCCTCACAACATGTGTATGGCGTCGTGTGGGTGAGCGGTTTGCTGATGTCAACGTTGTGAACAGAGTGCCCCATGGTGGCGGTGGGGTTATGGTATGGGGCAGGCATAAGCTACGGACAACGAACACAATTGCATTTTATTGATGGCAATTTGAATGCACAGAGGCCCATTATTTTTGAAGGCATCTGTGATCAACAGATGCATATCTGTATTCCCAGTCATGTGAAATCCATAGATTAGAGCCTAATGAATTTATTTCAATTGACTGAATTTCTCATAAACTGTAACTCAGTAAAATCTTTGAAATTGTTGCGTTTATATTCTTGTTCAGTATAGTAACCGCATCAACAACATTTTCTGTGAACTTTCAGAAACAACTGCTGTTTGACCACGCCCCCAATAAGTTAGCCAAAATGTTTGACCATAGACGGGCTGGTTGTTTAGCAACAAAACAGACGGGTTGGCTGTTTAGCAACAAAACAGACGGGTTGGCTGTTTTGCAACAAAACAGACGGGCTGGCTGTTTAGCAACAAAACAGACGGGCTGGCTGTTTAGCAACAAAACAGACGGGCTGGCTGTTTAGCAACAAAACAGACGGGCTGGCTGTTTAGCAACAAAACAGACGGGCTGGCTGTTTAGCAACAAAACAGACGGGCTGGCTGTTTAGCAACAAAACAGACGGGCTGGCTGTTTAGCAACAAAACAGACGGGCTGGCTGTTTAGCAACAAAACAGACGGGTTGGCTGTTTAGCAACAAAACAGACGGGTTGGCTGTTTAGCAACAAAACAGACGGGCTGGCTGTTTAGCAACAAAACAGACGGGCTGGCTGTTTAGCAACAAAACAGACGGGCTGGCTGTTTAGCAACAAAACAGACGGGCTGGCTGTTTAGCAACAAAACAGACGGGCTGGCTGTTTAGCAACAAAACAGACGGGCTGGCTGTTTAGCAACAAAACAGACGGGCTGGCTGTTTAGCAACAAAACAGACGGGCTGGCTGTTTAGCAACAAAACAGACGGGCTGGCTGTTTAGCAACAAAACAGACGGGCTGGCTGTTTAGCAACAAAACAGACGGGCTGGCTGTTTAGCAACAAAACAGACGGGTTGGCTGTTTAGCAACAAAACAGACGGGCTGGCTGTTTAGCAACAAAACAGACGGGCTGGCTGTTTAGCAACAAAACAGACGGGCTGGCTGTTTAGCAACAAAACAGACGGGCTGGCTGTTTAGCAACAAAACAGACGGGCTGGCTGTTTAGCAACAAAACAGACGGGCTGGCTGTTTAGCAACAAAACAGACGGGCTGGCTGTTTAGCAACAAAACAGACGGGCTGGCTGTTTAGCAACAAAACAGACGGGCTGGCTGTTTAGCAACAAAACAGACGGGCTGGCTGTTTAGCAACAAAACAGACGGGCTGGCTGTTTAGCAACAAAACAGACGGGCTGGCTGTTTAGCAACAAAACAGACGGGCTGGCTGTTTAGCAACAAAACAGACGGGCTGGCTGTTTAGCAACAAAACAGACCGGCTGGCTGTTTAGCAACAAAACAGACCGGCTGGTTGATTAGCAACAAAACAGACCGGCTGGTTGATTAGCAACAAAACAGACCGGCTGGTTGCTTAGCAACAAAACAGACGGGCTGGCTGTTTAGCAACAAAACAGACGGGCTGGTTGTTTAGCAACAAAACAGACCGGCTGGTTGATTAGCAACAAAACAGACCGGCTGGTTGCTTAGCAACAAAACAGACGGGCTGGCTGTTTAGCAACAAAACAGACGGGCTGGCTGTTTAGCAACAAAACAGACGGGCTGGCTGTTTAGCAACAAAACAGACGGGCTGGTTGTTTAGCAACAAAACAGACCGGCTGGTTGATTAGCAACAAAACAGACCGGCTGGTTGCTTAGCAACAAAAACAGACACGTGTGTAACTATGGGGCAAAATACACGGGGTTGGGTTAGATTGTTGATATGTTGAAAGCATAAATTTAAAAAAGTTGCAAAATTAGCAATTGTTGCCTTGTTACAGTTGTTCGTTAGCTAGCTAGCAAATGTTTTGCTATATTAGCATATATTAGCATAGAATTGGACATCAGTCAAAACACCTCAAGACAAGACATGGTATCAAAAACAAGATGAAACTAGCTGAAACGAGCCACGATTCACCACATGGCAGTTTCTCGTCATTGTTGCTAGCTATATAGACACCCAGAAGCTGAACTCATGGCCTTCTGCCCCTTTGAAGTGCACATCGCTTTCGTGACGTTGTCAAATAACCAGTCTATTAAATCTTTGTCTACTTCTCTGCTATTCAAATCTGGAATCAGAACTGAATGATCTTCTACCAAATCAAAAGTCACAGCTGTTTGTCAGAGTTTAGAGTGACGACAAGTAGCTAGCTAGCTAACGCCAGCTAACAGCTCTCTCACGTCTCATCGTTGAGCAGCCCAAACGGAGCTGTTACTATACCAGTGCATTTCTGTTGCGGTCTAGTCCTGTCTTTTTGCTAGCTAGGACCATCTACTTTAAGTGCTGCCTGTCATCCCAGGGGCCTCCTTGGTGTGTGAACTGCTGCCTGCTCATCATTTGCAAATAGTTGTTGACACGTCAACCAGGATCAAGGGGGCAGCGCAATTAGTGACTTGTTTTGGTAATCAGTGGCTGTATTGGAGAGGGGGAGTGGATTCACCTCTCCTTGGCAATCTTTAATTAGTACAGACAGGTGTGCTCTCCACCTCTGCTAAGCAATTAGCAATTCGTGTTCGTTCTTCAGTCTCTCTAGTGATGTCCGGCCACCCAACGACCTGCCTGCTTGACAACATCCCCTCCTCCCTTCTCCAGACCATCTCTGGAGACCTTCTCCCATTCCTCACCTCCCTCCTCCCTGACCACTAGCTGTATCCGCTTATCCAGACCATCTCTGGAGACCTTCCATTTCTCACTTCCCTCATCCCTGACCACTGGCTGCGTCCTCTCTGACTTCAAAATGTCCCGAGTCGCTCCCCTCCTCAAGAAACTAACACTCGACTCATCTGATGTCAAAACTATAGGACCTGTATCCCTTCTTTCCAAAACACTTCAGCGTGCTGTATCTGATCAACTTTCTCATTATCGCTCTCAAAAACGATCTTCTTGACCTTGACGGGCCTCTCAACCGAGACTGCTCCTCTGTTGTCACGGAGGCTCTCCGCACCGCCAAAGCTAACTCTCTCTCCTCTGTTCTCATCCTCCTAGATCTATCCACTGCCTTCAACACCGTGAACCATCAGATCCTCCTCTCCACCATCTCAGGGCTGGGCGTCTCAGGCTCTGCCTCCTCTCCACCCTCTCAGGGCTGGGCGTCTCAGGCTCTATCAGATCCCCCTCTCCACCCTCTCATGGCTGGGCGTCTCAGGCTCTGCCTCCTCTCCACCCTCTCAGGGCTGTGCGTCTCAGGCTCTGCCTCCTCTCCACCCTCTCAGGGCTGGGCGTCTCAGGCTCTATCAGATCCCCCTCTCCACCCTCTCATGGCTGGGCGTCTCAGGCTTTTCTCCTCTCCACCCTCTCAGGGCTGGGCGTCTCAGGCTCTGCCTCCTCTCCACCCTCTCAGGGCTGGGCGTCTCAGACTCTATCAGATCCTCCTCTCAGGGCTGGGCGTCTCAGGCTCTATCAGATCCTCCTCTCAGGGCTGGGCGTCTCAGGCTCTATCAGATCCTCCTCTCAGGGCTGGGCGTCTCAGGCTCTATCAGATCCTCCTCTCAGGGCTGGGCGTCTCAGGCTCTATCAGATCCTCCTCTCAGGGCTGGGCGTCTCAGGCTCTATCAGATCCTCCTCTCAGGGCTGGGCGTCTCAGGCTCTATCAGATCCTCCTCTCAGGGCTGGGCGTCTCAGTCTCTATCAGATCCTCCTCTCAGGGCTGGGTGTCTCAGGCTCTGCCTCCTCTCCACCCTCTCAGGGCTGGGCGTCTCAGGCTCTGCACACTCCTGGTTTGCATCCTACCTGACATGCCGCTCTTACCAGGTGGCGTGGAGAGGATCTGTGTCTGCACCATGTTCTCTCCCTACTGGTGTCCCCCAGGGCTCGGTTCTAGGCCCTCTCCTCTTTTCTCTCGACACCAAGTCACTTAGCTCCGTCATATCCTCTCATGGTCTCTCCTATCATTGCTATGAGGATGGACCTCTCCTCTTCTCTCTATACACCAAGTCACTCAGCTCCGTCATATCCTCACATGGTCTCTCCTATCATTGCTATGAGGATGACACTCAACTACTTTTCTCCTTCCCCCTTCTGACACCCAGTTGGCGACACACATCTCTGCGTGCCTAGCAGACATCTCAACTTGGATGTCGGCCCACCACCTCAAGCTCAACCTCGATAAGAAGGAGCTGCTCTTCCTCCCGGGTAAGGCCAGCCCGGTCAAAGACCTCTCCATCATAGCGTGTAATGTAACTTATTTGAAAAGTCATATGTTTTTTTATTACATTGGTCAACATGTTCTTAACATTTGTCATAATTAGTTAAAGCAATGAATATTTAAGTTTTGTATATACATAAAAAAATCAGGTCAGTTAAGAATAAATTCTTATTTAAAATCAAGGCCTACCAAATTATAATTATGACAAATGTTAAGAACGTTAAGCAATGTAATAAAAAACAAATCACTTTTCAAATAAGTTACATTACACGCTATGTTGGCTGACAATTTGTTAGCTAGGCTAGCCTTACAAACCGCATAGCATATCATTACAGCAGATGCTTGTTAGCTAGCTACCGAACATTAGCTGGCTACTAATATATCGAACTTGTCAGTATATTAACTATCTGCTATCTAACTAACTACCCAACGTTTATTGACTTGATTATTCACGTCATTCTTAACTATAGTCGCTGAGCGTGCTCAATGGACATTGTAATTTGTTTTACATTTAACCTTTATTTAACGAGACAAGTCAGTTAAGAACAAATTCTTATTTACAATGACGGCCTACATCGGTCAAACCCGGACAACGCTGGGCCAATTGTGCACCGCCCTACGGGAGTCCCAATCATGGCCGGATGTGATGAAGCCTGGATACGAACCAGGGACTGTAGTGACGCCTCTTGCGCTGAGATGCAGTGCCTTAAACTACTGCACCACTCGGGAGAAATTTGTAGTATTACAAGCTAGCAATAAGTTGCATAGCAAGACTATCAACTTCCAGTAGACAGGCGAAGTGCTAGTACACTAGGCTGAAAGGATACCGTTTGTTTCCAGTATACTAAAATGAACTAATAGTATGTAATATATACTCATTAAGTATGCAGCATACGTATTCGAACACAGCTTATGTCATCAGCTGTAGGGAAGTAAAATTCCTGAAACTTTCCTGAAGAAATCCCAGTTCCAGATTAAAGGATTCCCATGCTTCTTATTCCCTGCTGATTCCAGAAATTTCCAACCGGAATGTATGAAAAAAACAGGGATTTTTTTACATTTTCAGGATGTTTCGTAATCCTACTCGGCTATCCACGACCATTTCGCTACACAAGCAATAACATCTGCAAAATATGTCTCTGTGACTAATAAAATGTGATCTTACCATGTCCAGACCACTCCAGACTTGGTGAGAGCCAGGGAGAACTGAGCCCCACACTCTATCTGACAGACTCCCTGCCCATTCAGCCTCTCAATGTTCTGAGGGATATTACAGCCCTCGCTGCCGCCTCGACCCAGCTTGCCAAAGTCCCCGTCGCCCCAGGAGAACACCAGGCCTGAGGGAGGAAGGAAGAGAGATCCAGTTCAGAGCACTGCAGTGTAAGGAATACGTGGCTATCTATACAAAGACGAACACAGACACAGACACACGGGTACCTTCATCTGTCAGGGCTAGAGTTTGAGCATCTCTACTCCCACAAGCCACCTGGACCACACGATGACCCAGAAGCACCTTCACCTGTATCAAAACACAGACAAATCAGATACACAACTTTAACAGTTAAACAGTTCTATAGTCAATATAAAACCACATTATTATAGTATCAGGAGAGTCTCAGAAAACCACATGTATAGTACATTATTATAGTACATTATTATACTACATTATTACAGTACCAGGAAAGTCTCAAACTATATGTCTAGTACATTATTCTAGTACATTATTCTAGTACATTATAATAGTACCAGGAGAGTCTCAGAAAACCACATGTATAGTACATTATTATACTACATTATTATAGTACATTATTATAGTACCAGGAAAGTCTCAAACTATATGTATAGTACATTATTCCAGTACATTATTCTAGTAGCGTGTCCACAGAGAGGTAGTGCTAGTATGTACCAGTCGTAGTTGAGTGGTGACGTCTCTAGTAAGTACCAGTTTGGGTCGTAGTTGTCGTCTCTAGTACGTACCAGTTTGGGTCGTCTCTAGTACGTACCAGTTTGGGTCGTCTCTAGTACGTACCAGTTTGGGTCGTAGCTGTGTGGTGTCGTCTCTAGTACGTACCAGTTTGGGTCGTAGATGTGTGGGGTCGTCTCTAGTACGTACCAGTTTGGGTCGTAGCTGTGTGGTGTCGTCTCGTACGTACCAGTTTGGGTCGTAGCTGTGTGGTGACGTCTCTAGTACGTACCAGTTTGGGTCGTAGCTGTGTGGTGTCGTCTCTAGTACGTACCAGTTTGGGTCGTAGATGTGTGGGGTCGTCTCTAGTACGTACCAGTTTGGGTCGTAGCTGTGTGGTGACGTCTCTAGTACGTACCAGTTTGGGTCGTAGCTGTGTGGTGACGTCTCTAGTACGTACCAGTTTGGGTCGTAGCTGTGTGGTGAAGTCTCTAGTACGTACCAGTTTGGGTCGTAGCTGTGTGGTGTCGTCTCTAGTACGTACCAGTTTGGGTCGTAGCTGTGTGGTGTCGTCTCTAGTACGTACCAGTTTGGGTCGTAGCTGTGTGGTGTCGTCTCTAGTACGTACCAGTTTGGGTCGTAGCTGTGTGGTGTCGTCTCTAGTACGTACCAGTTTGGGTCGTAGCTGTGTGGTGTCGTCTCTAGTACGTACCAGTTTGGGTCGTAGCTGTCGTCTCTAGTATGTACCAGTTTGGGTCGTGGCTGTCGTCTCTAGTACGTACCAGTTTGGGTCGTAGTTGTGTGGGGTCGTCTCTAGTACGTACCAGTTTGGGTCGTAGCTGTGTGGTGTCGTCTCTAGTACGTACCAGTTTGGGTCGTTGCTGTGTGGTGTCGTCTCTAGTACGTACCAGTTTGGGTCATAGCTGTGTGGTGTCGTCTCTAGTACGTACCAGTTTGGGTCGTAGCTGTGTGGGGTCGTCTCTAGTACGTACCAGTTTGGGTCGTAGCTGTGTGGGGTCGTCTCTAGTACGTACCAGTTTGGGTCGTAGCTGTCGTCTCTAGTACGTACCAGTTTGGGTCGTAGTTGTGTGGGGTCGTCTCTAGTACGTACCAGTTTGGGTCGTAGTTGTATGGGGTCGTCTCTAGTGCGTACCAGTTTGGGTCGTAGCTGTGTGGTGTTGTCTCTAGTACGTACCAGTTTGGGTCGTAGCTGTGTGGTGTCGTCTCTAGTACATACCAGTTTGGGTCGTAGCTGTGTGGGGTCGTCTCTAGTAAGTACCAGTTTGGGTCGTAGCTGTGTGGAGTCATCTCTAGTATGTACAAGTGTGGGTCGTAGCTATGTGGTGTCGTCTCTAGTACGTACCAGTTTGGGTCGTAGCTGTGTGGTGACGTCTCTAGTACGTACCAGTTTGGGTCGTAGTTGTCTGGTGTCGTCTCTAGTACGTACCAGTTTGGGTCGTAGCTGTCGTCTCTAGTACGTACCAGTTTGGGTCGTAGCTGTGTGGGGTCGTCTCTAGTACGTACCAGTTTGGGTCGTAGCTGTGTGGGGTCGTCTCTAGTACGTACAAGTTTGGGTCGTAGCTGTGTGGGGTCGTCTCTAGTAAGTACCAGTTTGGGTTGTAGCTGTGTGGTGTCATCCCTAGTACGTACCAGTGTGGGTCGTAACTATGTGGTGTCGTTTCTAGTACGTACCAGTTTGGGTCGTAGCTGTGTGGGGTCGTCTCTAGTACGTACCAGTTTGGGTCTTAGATGTGTGGTGACGTCTCTAGTACGTACCAGTTTGGGTCGTAGCTGTGTGGTGACGTCTCTAGTACGTACCAGTTTGTGTCGTAGCTGTGTGGGGTCGTCTCTAGTACGTACCAGTTTGGGTCGTAGCTGTGTGGGGTCGTCTCTAGTACGTACCAGTTTGGGTCGTAGCTGTGTGGTGTCGTCTCTAGCATGTACCAGTTTGGGTCGTAGCTGTGTGGTGTCGTCTCTAGTACGTAACATTTTGGGTCGTAGTTGTGTGGTGACGTCTCTAGTACGTACCAGTTTGGGTCGTAGCTGTCGTCTCTAGTACGTACCAGTTTGGGTCGTAGTTGTGTGGTGTCGTCTCTAGTACGTACCAGTTTGGGTCGTAGTTGTGTGGTGACGTCTCTAGTACTTACCAGTTTGGGTCGTAGTTGTGTGGGGTCGTCTCTAGTACGTACCAGTTTGGGTCGTAGCTGTGTGGGGTCGTCTCTAGTACATACCAGTTTGGGTCGTAGCTGTGTGGTGTCGTCTCTAGTACGTAACAGTTTGGGTCGTAGTTGTGTGGTGTCGTCTCTAGGACGTACCAGTTTGGGTCGTAGCTGTGTGGGGTCGTCTCTAGTACGTACCAGTTTGGGTCGTAGCTGCGTGGTGTTGTCTCCGTGTCCCAGGCGTCCGTACTCCCCCAGGCCCCAGCTATACAGTTCTCCACTGGAGGTGATGGCAGCGCTGTGGGACGAGCCGCAGGCGATGTCTCGAATCCTCTTGGTCTTCAGGGCCTCGATGAGGCGCGGCTTGTCACAGTTCCTACAGGGAGGAAGTGATGTATTGCTTGTCACAGTTCCTACAGGGAGGAAGTGTAGCGTAGTGTACACAGTAGAATGAAAGTCTCCCAGCGTAGTGTACACAGTAGAATGAAAGTCTCCCAGCGTAGTGTACACAGTAGAATGAAAGTCTCCCAGCGTAGTGTACACAGTAGAATGAAAGTCTCCCAGCGTAGTGTACACAGTAGAATGAAAGTCTCCCAGCGTAGTGTACACAGTAGAATGAAAGTCTTACAATCTAATGTAGGGTGTGGTGATGTGAGGAATTACATTCTGCTTAGGTGTCCCTATGGGCCCTCGTCAAAAGTAGTGCACTATTTAGGGAATATGGTGCAATTTGGGATGCAATCCTATATAACTTACATCCTGCTGAAGTGTCCCAGTTTCCCGTCGTCTCCCTCTCCCCAGGAGAACACCTTCCCATCCACGGTGAGGGCCATGGCGTGGCGTCCCCCAGAATGCACTGCAACCTTCTTCACTACGTAGTTACTGAGAGCAGTGATCTGGCGGGGGATCGGGATGGTACCGCTGGACAGACCGAGGCCCAGACGGCCGTTAGTGGCCTCCCCACACGAATAAACCTTCCCCTCCGCCGTCACTGGAACAACACAGGTAAGTTGGTTACGCACGCGCACACACACACACACCCCCCTTCCCCTCCGCCGTCACTGGAACACAGGTAAGTTGGTTACGCACGCGCACACACACACACACACCCCTTCCCCTCCGCCGTCACTGGAACAACACAGGTAAGTTGGTTACGCACGCGCACACACACACACACACACACACACACACACCTTCCCCTCCGCCGTCACTGGAACAACACAGGTAACTTGGTTACGCACGCGCACACACACACACACCCCTTCCCCTCCGCCGTCACTGGAACAACACAGGTAAGTTGGTTACGCACGCGCACACACACACACACACACACACACACCCCTTCCCCTCCGCCGTCACTGGAACAACACAGGTAAATTGGTTATGCACACACACACACGTAAGTCAGTTACGCGCGCGCGCACACACACACACACACACACACACACACACACACACACACACACACACACACACACACACACACACACACACACACACACACACACACACACACACACACACACACACACACACACACACACACACACGTAAGTTAGTTACGCACGCACGCACGCACGCACGCACGCGCACACACACACGTAAGTCAGTTACGCACGCACGCACGCACACACACACACAGGTAAGTCAGTTACGCATGCGCACGCTCGCACACACACACACGTAAGTCAGTTACGCACGCACGCACACACACACACACACACACACACCATTCTCAACAGAAACACAGACAACGCCAACAGCAGGCGTTGTCCTCTCACGTCTCACATCTGTTGTTGTCTGCGTCTTTACTGACCTGCGAACAGACTCTTGGAGCCGCCGGCCACCTGCACCACGTTGAGGGCCGAGAGAGTTTCAGAGAAGGACGGGACCTTGATCTGAGTAGGAAGAGCACCGACATGCAGAGGATCAGACTAAAGAATTAGACAGCTGTTAAACCTTCAACTGCAGCATTTCTCATGTATTTTATATATTTGTTTTGTACAGTATATGTAAAAACTATTGTAAGAAATGCATCCATTGTTCCCGACTGTGTTGGAGGTACTCCAAACTTTTAGAATTTTTTTAAATCCATCCGACATTGACTGAATAATAGCACATCATTTTTTACTGACATGGACAAATAACTCTGGGATTTTGGTGGGAATTCTGTTATTCAATTTATTGTAAAGTTCCACTTTTTATTTTCTTAGAATGCACTCATATTTGTTTATATATTTTGTGTTCAAATAAAGGAAATTATATGTGCCTCATTTGCATATAAACTTGAACATAAATATAAAAACGCAACAGGTGAAGTGTTGGGAGTATTTCTGTCTTTAATAAAGCCCTGTTGTGGGGGGAAAAAATAATTCTGATTGGCTGAGCCTGGCTCCCCAGTGGGTGGGCCTGTGCCCTCCCAGGCCCACCCATGACTACGCCCCTGCCCAGTCATGTGAAATCCATAAATTAGGGACTAATGAATTTATTTAAATTGACAGATTTCCTTCTAATGAACTGTAAATGTTTGAAATTGTTGCATTTATATTTTTGTTCATTATAGAAAACATAAATGGACAAGACTGCAACTACCAAAAACTTTCTTTGTCTAGGCCTACCTGCAGTCACCTGTGCGGTCTAGATGGCCTCGTTAATTACTGTTGCGTAAGTCAACAAGTGTGTCGATAGCAGGGTACCTTCATATTAAAATCAATAGCTTGGCACTAGATCACACTATTAAATCAATAGCTTGGCTCTAGATCACACTATTAAATCAATAGTTTGGCTCTAAGATCACACTATTAAATCAATAGCTTGGCTCTAAGATCACACTCTTAAATCAATAGCTTGGCTCTAGATCACACTATTAAAATCAATAGCTTGGCTCTAGATCACACTATTAAATCAATAGCTTGGCTCTAGATCACACTTAAAATCAATAGCTTGGCTCTAAGATCACACTATTAAATCAATAGCTTGGCTCTAGATCACACTATTAAATCAATAGCTTGGCTCTAGATCAAACGTCACATCGTTTGCCAGATCAGACATTATATCACTAGAATCTGAGTGTTACTTTTCAGAAGTCGTTTTCATTTCAGCGCATCTCATTTGTAAACATTTCAACTTTTTCAAGTCCATCAAAATAAAAAGTTATTTTTCCCTCTTCTCTTTCTTGTGGTGTCGAGACAATGCGTTCGATCCCAGGCGAAGCTTCAGCGTCCTTATAGCCAATATTTTCCACTGAGCCCATCAGCCATTACCCGGGGTGTTTGACAGGTTATGAAAAAAAACATTTCCGTGGTCGTAACATTAACAGGACAAAACGACAAGCACAAGCAAGAGTATGAAAGAGTCGCGAGAGTAAAATGAACGCAATCAATCCAGTGAGATTTACTATAAGTTACAAGTGGATTTTTGCACCCCTCAAACACAGGAAATAGATGGTTGGGAAAAAAAAGAGATCGTCAGGTTTGGCAGGGCATGCGCCTTGCTATTATATGGCAAATAAAGTTGAAAGGTGAACTTTAGGCTAATCAAAGCAGACCAAGCAGTACCTTGGATCCCTTCAGTCCTCCCAGCTGGTCTTTGTCATTGAGTCCCCAGACAAACACCTTGGTCCGGATGGTGGCAGCAGACTCCAGACCTGACGACTTCTTACGGGCCAGACTAGCAGAACAGAAAGAGAGGAATCAGACGTCTGTAATAAGAAACTTAACCCAGCAGGGATATAAAGGTCTAAACATGGACAAGGTGATCTCTACTGACTCAGAGGCCAAAAATGCTCTGAAGGAATCATCAGAGAATTCATAAAAATGTATTGATAATTTAGAGGTCAGTTCATGCTTTCATAACTTTTACTGACAATTACACACTTCGTATTCTGCTGGTAATGCTACCTTACTCGACACCTTCTTTGAGAACTTAGATATTCCTACAGTTGAACCTGATATAGCTGCTGAATTAGAAGAACAGTTCTCTGTAGAAGAGATTGTGTTGGCAATTAAATCTATACAGTGTGGTAAATCCCCTGGACCTGACGGATTTCAGAGCGAATTCTTGAAAGAAATTCTCCTCTCTTGCTTTCCGTATTTGAGGAATCATTCTCCTCAAACTCGTTACTCTCAACGAGACAAGGATGTATTTAACTTATTCTGAAAAAGAAAAAAAAATTACTTGAGTGTGGTTCATTTTTGCATGAATTGTGATGTAAAGATACTTTCTAAGATCATTGCCTGCCGTTTTGACTCAGTCCTTCTCTCCATTATCCATTATTATTAAAAATCACTTTTTTTCAACATCAGACGTCTTTATAATTGCTCGTCATCTGACACTCCAGAGATATTGTTATCACTTGATACTGAGAAGGCGTTTGATCGGGTGGAGTGGAATTATCTATTTTATTTTACAGGGTTGTCCTCTATCCCCTCAGCTGTTTGCCATCGCCTTAAGACATTGCAATACGTAATAACACCACTATTAAAGGTATTCAAAGAGGGGGCTTAGAGCATAAAATCTCACTCTATGCAGATGACATGATATTATATATGTCTGACCCTTTAACTGGTATCCCAGAGATCCAGGTTCTACTAAAGACAGTTGGTAAATATCCAGGTATAAGGTTCATCTACAAAAAAGTGAACTGATGTCCATTTATCCTTGTGCAATGCAAACTTCTTTTAGTAATGTGCCCTTCAAGAGTGACTACACAGAAATTGAAATATTTGGGAATTTGGGTAACACAATTTCAAAGATCTCTATATAGCCAATTTCCCTCCATTGATCCTCCGCCTGAAACAATATTGAACGCTGCGACTTAATTCTTCTGCCCAAAGACAGAGAAAGTAACACTATTAAAATGAATGTATTACCTATGTTTTTATATTCATTAAATTGTATTCCTAGCTTTCTGACAAAATATTTGTTTATCTCCTTAGATCTGCTTTCACCTGGAACATGAAAAACCCTTGGATACGTAAGAGCGTATTGCAAAGATCTCGTCCCCCAGGGTGGTCTAGCACTTCCTAACTTTCAATAATATTACTGGGCAGCTAATGAACCATTCTATATTGAATGACAAAAATCCCTGATGTTAGAGGTCCGAAATGGACGGCCTTTGAGATCTCATCCTGTGGCCCCACCTCCTTAGCTTCCTTACTCTTTTCAAAATTAGCTGAGCCCGTTTCCAAATACATTAAAAACCCTATTGTGAATCATCCTCTAAAAATGTGGAAACATTTCAGGCGATCGTTTGGTCTTAGTGAATTTTCAACGTCTGCCATACATTCTCTCCATCATTATCAGACCGGGCATTTCATATCTGGTCTGGAAAAGGGATCTCCTCACCGAACGACTTTTACATTGATATGGATTTTGCATATTTTTAACAGTTCGTACAAAAGTTCAATATTCCTAGATACCATTTCTTCAGATACCTGCAAATGTATAGTTTGGTATCTTCATATTCTAGTCACTTATCATCACGCCCACCTACCTCCCTTCTAGATTGTATTTTTTAAAGTGAACCCTTATATCAAAGGGGGCATAAGCTTGATCTACACGTTATTGTTCTTGTACAATCTGGATTCTCTGAACTCTCTTAAGAACCAAATGGGAAGAGGATTTAGGTTAACAATTTACAGACAAAACTTGACAGAGCATGCTTCAGAGAACACATTCCTCATCTGCAATGCCCTGCACTAATATTGGCACCCTTCGTAAATATGAGCAAAACGGGCTGTGAAAAAAAGAAAATCTTTGTTTAACCTCGGTCTTTTTCATTCAAAATATTCACAAAAATATAACCTTTAAAATAAAACATTTATATTTGTTTTATGATAAGATATTTTTTTAAATATGTGTGCCACAAAAAAATTCCAGGCCGGTTGTTAACATCTCCAGTTGTTTTAAACTTCTTAATTATTGCTCTGATAGTGGAAATGGGCATTTTCAACCGTTGTGCATATTTTCTTATAGCCATTTCCTGATTTGTGCAGCTCAACAACCTTTTGTCGCACATCATTACTGTATTCTCAGGTCTTTCCCATTGTGATGGATGACTATGGGAACTCGGCCTGGGTGTCACCTCATATTTATACCCCAGTGAAACAGGAAGTCATGGCTTACCACTTAAGTATTCCTTATCGCTCAGGTGAACTTAAAAACATAAAATATGAATGGGAATATACTTCAGTTAGATTTTACTCATAAGAATTTCTAGGGGTGCCAATAATTGTGGCACATGTTTCGTAGAAAGATGTTTATTTCACTTTTTTATTTTTTTATTTTATTTTTTTTACATTTGACTACAATGAAAATTGTTTGGTTTTTATGAATATTGTGAATGAAAGACCAAGAGAATAAACAGCAAAGGCATTTTTTTCACAGCCCATTTTGCTCATATTTAACAGGAGTGCCAATATTAGTGGAGGGCACTGTATATGTCTAAGACATGCTGTAATTCAATTTAAAACAGCTCATCGGCTGCATTGGTCAAAGGCAAAAGTATCCAATAGATAACACTTGTGACCGATGTAAGCTGGCTCCTGATACTTTATTACAGGTGTTGGACACGCCGGAAATTGACCGATTTCTGGATATCATTTTTTTGTTTATGTTTTCAAAGATACCGGAGAGACTTATAGAACTTTCTGCCTTTATTGCATCATTCAGAATGGCACCACAGGAGGCCCCTCTAAGCAGTTCTATGGAGTGGCACCGCAGGAGGCCCCTCTAAGCAGTTCTATGGAGTGGCACCGCAGGAGGCCCCCTCTAAGCAGTTCTATGGAATGGCACCGCAGGAGGCCCCCTCTAAGCAGTTCTATGGAGTGGCACCGCAGGAGGCCCCCTCTAAGCAGTTCTATGGAGTGGCACCGCAGGAGGCCCCTCTAAGCAGTTCTATGGAGTGGCACCGCAGGAGGCCCCTCTAAGCAGTTCTATGGAGTGGCACCGCAGGAGGCCCCCTCTAAGCAGTTCTATAGACGGGCACCGCAGGAGGCCCATCTAAGCAGTTCTATGGAGTGGCACCTAGGCCGCTAGAACCCAGAGGATCCTAGGCCGCTAGAACCCAGAGGATCCTAGGCCGCTAGAACCCAGAGGATCCTAGGCTGCTAGAACCCAGAGGATCCTAGGCCGCTAGAACCCAGAGGATCCTAGGCTGCTAGAACACAGGGTGTATGGTCTAGGGTGTATGGTCTAGGGTGTATGGTCTAGGGGTTGATTTAGGATTGTGGCACTACTTTAAACACAGAATCATTCCTCACCTCCCAGTAGGTGTCTTCTCATCATCCTCTTCCTCGTTGTCTGAAGCCAGGAACGGCACGGTGGCCAGGTCTTCAGCCTCTGCTCTGATCCGTCCCACGATACCCAGGCAGTGGATCTTACAGTCGATACCAGAGCTACGGCACTGCTTGATGGCTATCTCTATGTACCTGTGGTACTGGAAGAGAATACAGCACACAGTTAACACTGGTTACGTGGTACTGAGGAATTACAACATATTCCCTCTTTTGAAGCTGGAGTGTTTGATTTACAATTACATTGTTTACAAACAGTGGACTAAAAACAAGCCTAAATGTGGGGTTCTGATGGGGTACAGCAGTAGAGCTAATTTATAAGTTATATTCTTCAAGAATCAATGGCCCGTATATTAGGTACATCAGTCTGTTCACGAAAATTGATCGCTCCTACAGACAGTGAGTCCCGTGTCTTGCAATATAAAGCAGGCAGACAGGCATCAAGACATTCAGTTACTGCTCTATTGAACGTTAGAATGGACAAAACGGGTTGATCATCGGTGCCAGGCGTGTGGTGAGAAACATGGCTTCAGACTGGATCTTAGTGGTGAGAAACAACATGGCTTCAGGCTGGATCTTAGTGGTGAGAAACAACATGGCTTCAGGCTGGATCTTAGTGGTGAGAAACACATGGCTTCAGGCTGGATCTTAGTGGTGAGAAACAACATGGCTTCAGGCTGGATCTTAGTGGTGAGAAACAACATGGCTTCAGGCTGGATCTTAGTGGTGAGAAACACATGGCTTCAGGCTGGATCTTAGTGGTGAGAAACAACATGGCTTCAGGCTGGATCTTAGTGGTGAGAAACAACATGGCTTCAGACTGGATCTTAGTGGTGAGAAACAACATGGCTTCAGACTGGATCTTAGTGGTGAGAAACACATGGCTTCAGGCTGGATCTTAGTGGTGAGAAACACATGGCTTCAGGCTGGATCTTAGTGGTGAGAAACAACATGGCTTCAGGCTGGATCTTAGTGGTGAGAAACAACATGGCTTCAGGCTGGATCTTAGTGGTGAGAAACAACATGGCTTCAGACTGGATCTTAGTGGTGAGAAACAACATGGCTTCAGACTGGATGTTAGTGGTGAGAAACACATGGCTTCAGGCTGGATCTTAGTGGTGAGAAACAACATGGCTTCAGGCTGTATCTTAGTGGTGAGAAACAACATGGCTTCAGACTGGATCTTAGTGGTGAGAAACAACATGGCTTCAGACTGGATCTTAGTGGTGAGAAACACATGGCTTCAGGCTGGATCTTAGTGGTGAGAAACAACATGGCTTCAGGCTGGATCTTAGTGGTGAGAAACAACATGGCTTCAGACTGGATCTTAGTGGTGAGAAACAACATGGCTTCAGACTGGATCTTAGTGGTGAGAAACACATGGCTTCAGGCTGGATCTTAGTGGTGAGAAACACATGGCTTCAGGCTGGATCTTAGTGGTGAGAAACAACATGGCTTCAGGCTGGATCTTAGTGGTGAGAAACAACATGGCTTCAGGCTGGATCTTAGTGGTGAGAAACAACATGGCTTCAGACTGGATCTTAGTGGTGAGAAACAACATGGCTTCAGACTGGATGTTAGTGGTGAGAAACACATGGCTTCAGGCTGGATCTTAGTGGTGAGAAACAACATGGCTTCAGGCTGTATCTTAGTGGTGAGAAACAACATGGCTTCAGGCTGGATCTTAGTGGTGAGAAACAACATGGCTTCAGACTGGATCTTAGTGGTGAGAAACACATGGCTTCAGGCTGGATCTTAGTGGTGAGAAACACATGGCTTCAGGCTGGATCTTAGTGGTGAGAAACACATGGCTTCAGACTGGATCTTAGTGGTGAGAAACAACATGGCTTCAGACTGGATCTTAGTGGTGAGAAACACATGGCTTCAGGCTGGATCTTAGTGGTGAGAAACACATGGCTTCAGGTTGGATCTTAGTGGTGAGAAACAACATGGCTTCAGGCTGGATCTTAGTGGTGAGAAACAACATGGCTTCAGGTTGGATCTTAGTGGTGAGAAACACATGGCTTCAGGTTGGATCTTAGTGGTGAGAAACACATGGCTTCAGGCTGGATCTTAGTGGTGAGAAACAACATGGCTTCAGACTGGATCTTACTGGTGTGCTGGTTCCAGTATCTCAGAAACGGCTGCCCTCCTGGGGTTTTCACGCACAACAGTCTCGGGTTTACAGAGAACGATGCAATAAACAAAAAACATCCAGTCAGCGGTAGTCCTGTGGGTGAAAACAGCTCGTTGATGAGAGGTCCAAGGAGAATGGCAAGAATCGTGCAAGCTAACAGGCGGGTCACAAACAGATAAATAACAGCGCAGTACAACAGTGGTGTGAAGAACGGCATCTCAGAACGCACAACTGGTCGGTCCTTGTCATAGATGGGCTACGGCAGCACCTGGTTCCACTCCTATCAGCTAAAAACAAGTAGAAGTGGCTCCAGTGGGCACGCCATCACCAACACTGGACAATAGAGGAGTGGAAAAACAGTGCCTCGTCCGACAAATCCCGGATCCTGTAGCGTCATGCAGAGTCAGGATTTGGCGTAAGCGTAAGTCCATGGCCCCATCCTGACTGGTGTCAACGGTACATGGTACAGGTTGGTGGCGGGGTAGGCAGCATGAGTCCATGGCCCCATCCTGCCTGGTGTCAACGGTATAAGTGGGTGGCGGGGTAGGCAGCATGAGTCCATGGCCCCATCCTGCCTGGTGTCAACGGTATAAGTGGGTGGCGGCGTAGGCAGCATGAGCCCATGGCCCCATCCTGCCTGGTGTCAACGGTATAAGTGGGTGGCGGCGTAGGCAGCATGAGCCCATGGCCCCATCCTGCCTGGTGTCAACGGTATAAGTGGGTGGCGGCGTAGGCAGCATGAGTCCATGGCCCCATCCTGCCTGGTGTCAACGGTATAAGTGGGTGGCGGGGTAGGCAGCATGAGTCCATGGCCCCATCCTGCCTGGTGTCAACGGTATAAGCGGGTGGCGGCGTAGGCAGCATGAGTCCATGGCCCCATCCTGCCTGGTGTCAACGGTATAAGTGGGTGGCGGCGTAGGCAGCATGAGTCCATGGCCCCATCCTGCCTGGTGTCAACGGTATAAGTGGGTGGCGGCGTAGGCAGCATGAGCCCATGGCCCCATCCTGCCTGGTGTCAACGGTACAGGTTTGTGACGGCGTAGAGAATGTTTTCCTGGCACATGTTAGGACCCTTGATACCAATTGAGCAACGTTTCCACGCCCAGAAGACTTCAGGCTGTTCTGGTCCGAGCCGGTACTAGATGGGTGTACCTAATAAACTATCCACTGAGTGTATATTTAATATACAAGTCTAAAAATGGATGTCCCTATCCCAGATTGCCCCTATAAATTAAGTGAACGTACCTCAGTGCAGTCATTGAGCAGAGGAACAGTGGTGTCTTTAGGGTTAATGTATTTAGATAATGTAGCTAATGTTTAAGTTACCTCAGTGCAGTCATTGAGCAGAGGAACAGTGGTGTCTGTGGGGTTAATGTTGATAGTCTTCATCTCTACCAGGTTGTTCAGCGAACTGCCACCTAGACAGGGGAAATACTAGCATGAGAATACCGCTCTGGTACATACCAAGCCATTTAAATACTAGCATAAATACTGCTCTGGTACAAACCAAGTCATTTAAATACTAACATAATACCGCTCTGGTACAAACCAAGTCATTTAAATACTAACATAATACTGCTCTGGTACAAACCAAGTCATTTAAATACTAGCATAATACTGCTCTGGTACAAACCAAGTCATTTAAATACTAGCATAATACTGCTCTGGTACAAACCAAGTCATTTAAATATTAGCATAATACTGCTCTGGTACATACCAAGTCATTTAAATACTAGCATGAGAGTACTGCTCTGGTACAAACCAAGTCATTTAAATACTAGCATAATACTGCTCTGGAACAAACCAAGTCATTTAAATACTAGCATAATACTGCTCTGGTACAAACCAAGTCATTTAAATACTAGCATAATACTGCTCTGGTACAAACCAAGTCATTTAAATATTAGCATAATACTGCTCTGGTACATACCAAGTCATTTAAATACTAGCATGAGAGTACTGCTCTGGTACAAACCAAGTCATTTAAATACTAGCATAATACTGCTCTGGAACAAACCAAGTCATTTAAATACTAGCATAATACTGCTCTGGTACATACCAGATCATTTAAATACTAGCATAATACCGCTCTGGTACAAACCAAGTCATTTAAATACTAGCATAATACTGCTCTGGTACAAACCAAGTCATTTAAATACTAACATAATACTGCTCTGGTACAAACCAAGTCATTTAAATACTAGCATAATAATGCTCTGATACAAACCAAGTTATTTAAATACTAACATAATACTGCTCTGGTACAAACCAAGTCATTTAAATACTAGCATAATACTGCTCTGGTACAAACCAACTCAATTAAATACTAGCATAATACTGCTCTGGTACAAACCAAGTCATTTAAATACTAGCATAATACTGCTCTGGTACAAACCAAGTCATTTAAATACTAGTATAATACTGCTCTGGAACAAACCAAGTCATTTAAATACTAGCATGAGAATACTGCTCTGGAACAAACCAAGTCATTTAAGTACTAACATAATACTGCTCTGGAACAAACCAAGTCATTTAAATACAAGCATAATACTGCTCTGGTACAAACCAAGTCATTTAAATACAAGCATAATACTGCTCTGGTACAAACCAAGTCATTTAAATACTAGCATAATACTGCTCTGGTACAAACCAAGTCATTTAAATACTAGCATGAGAATACTGCTCTGGTACAAAACAATTAATTTAAATACTAGCATAATACTGCTCTGGTACAATTCAAGTCATTTAAATACTACTCTGGAACAAACCAAGTCATTTAAGTACTAACATAATACTGCTCTGGAACAAACCAAGTCATTTAAATACTAGCATAATACTGCTCTGGTACAAACCAAGTCATTTAAATACTAGCCTAATACTGCTTTGGAACAAACCAACTCAATTAAATACTAGCATAATACTGCTCTGGTACAAACCAAGTCATTTAAATACTAGCATAATACTGCTCTGGTACAAACCAAGTCATTTAAATACTAGCATAATACTGCTCTGGTACAAACCAAGTCATTTAAATACTAACATAATACTGCTCTGGTACAAACCAAGTCATTTAAATACTAGCATAATACTGCTCTGGTACAAACCAAGTCATTTAAATATTAGCATAATACTGCTCTGGTACATACAAAGTCATTTAAATACTAGCATGAGAGTACTGCTCTGGTACATACCAAGTCATTTAAATACTAGCATAATACTGCTCTGGTACAAACCAAGTCATTTAAATACTAGCATAATACTGCTCTGGTACAAACCAAGTCATTTAAATATTAGCATAATACTGCTCTGGTACATACCAAGTCATTTAAATACTAGCATGAGAGTACTGCTCTGGTACAAACCAAGTCATTAAAATACTAGCATAATACTGCTCTGGAACAAACCAAGTCATTTAAATACTAGCATAATACTGCTTTGGTACATACCAGATCATTTAAATACTAGCATAATACCGCTCTGGTACAAACCAAGTCATTTAAATACTAGCATAATACTGCTCTGGTACAAACCAAGTAATTTAAATACTAACATAATACTGCTCTGGTACAAACCAAGTCATTTAAATACTAGCATAATACTGGTCTGGTACAAACCAAGTCATTTAAATACTAACATAATACTGCTCTGGTACAAACCAAGTCATTTAAATACTAGCATAATACTGCTCTGGTACAAACCAACTCAATTAAATACTAGCATAATACTGCTCTGGTACAAACCAAGTCATTTAAATACTAGCATAATACTGCTCTGGTACAAACCAAGTCATTTAAATACTAGTATAATACTGCTCTGGAACAAACCAAGTCATTTAAATACTAGCATGAGAATACTGCTCTGGAACAAACCAAGTCATTTAAGTACTAACATAATACTGCTCTGGAACAAACCAAGTCATTTAAATACAAGCATAATACTGCTCTGGTACAAACCAAGTCATTTAAATACTAACATAATACTGCTCTGGTACAAACCAAGTCATTTAAATACTAGCATAATACTGCTCTGGTACAAACCAAGTCATTTAAATACTAGTATAATACTGCTCTGGAACAAACCAAGTCATTTAAATACTAGCATGAGAATACTGCTCTGGTACAAACCAAGTCATTTACATACTAACATAATACTGCTCTGGTACAAACCAAGTCATTTAAATACTAACATAATACTGCTCTGGTACAAACCAAGTCATTTAAATACTAGCATAATACTGCTCTGGTACAAACCAAGTCATTTAAATACAAACATAATACTGCTCTGGTACAAACCAAGTCATTTAAATACTAGCATAATACTGCTCTGGTACAAACCAAGTCATTTAAATACTAGCATAATACTGCTCTGGTACAAACCAAGTCATTTAAATACTAGCATAATACTGCTCTGGTACAACCCAAGTCATTTAAATACTAACATAACACTGCTCTGGAACTAACCAAGTCATTTAAATACTAGCATGAGAATACTGCTCTGGTACAAAACAATTCATTTAAATACTAGCATAATACTGCTCTGGTACAAATCAAGTCATTTAAATACTACTCTGGAACAAACCAAGTCATTTAAGTACTAACATAATACTGCTCTGGAACAAACCAAGTCATTTAAATACTAGCATAATACTGCTCTGGTACAAACCAAGTCATTTAAATACTAGCATAATACTGCTCTGGAACAAACCAACTCAATTAAATACTAGCATAATACTGCTCTGGAACAAACCAAGTCATTTAAATACTAGCATAATACTGCTCTGGTACAAACCAAGTCATTTAAATACTAGCATAATACTGCTCTGGTACAAACCAAGTCATTTAAATACTAGCATAATACTGCTCTGGTACAAACCAAGTCATTTAAATACTAGCATAATACTGCTCTGGTACAAACCAAGTCATTTAAATATTAGCATAATACTGCACTGGTACATACAAAGTCATTTAAATACTAGCATGAGAGTACTGCTCTTGTACATACCAAGTCATTTAAATACTAGCATAATACTGCTCTGGTACAAACCAAGTCATTTAAATACTAGCATAATACTGCTCTGGTACAAACCAAGTCATTTAAATATTAGCATAATACTGCTCTGGTACATACCAAGTCATTTAAATACTAGCATGAGAGTACTGCTCTGGTACAAACCAAGTCATTTAAATACTAGCATTATACTACTCTGGAACAAACCAAGTCATTTAAATACTAGCATAATACTGCTTTGGTACATACCAGATCATTTAAATACTAGCATAATACCGCTCTGGTACAAACCAAGTCATTTAAATACTAGCATAATACTGCTCTGGTACAAACCAAGTCATTTAAATACTAACATAATACTGCTCTGGTACAAACCAAGTCATTTAAATACTAGCATAATACTGGTCTGGTACAAACCAAGTCATTTAAATACTAACATAATACTGCTCTGGTACAAACCAAGTCATTTAAATACTAGCATGAGAGTACTGCTCTGGTACAAACCAAGTCATTTAAATACTAGCATTATACTACTCTGGAACAAACCAAGTCATTTAAATACTAGCATAATACTGCTTTGGTACATACCAGATCATTTAAATACTAGCATAATACCGCTCTGGTACAAACCAAGTCATTTAAATACTAGCATAATACTGCTCTGGTACAAACCAAGTCATTTAAATACTAACATAATACTGCTCTGGTACAAACCAAGTCATTTAAATACTAGCATAATACTGGTCTGGTACAAACCAAGTCATTTAAATACTAACATAATACTGCTCTGGTACAAACCAAGTCATTTAAATACTAGCATAATACTGCTCTGGTACAAACCAACTCAATTAAATACTAGCATAATACTGCTCTGGTACAAACCAAGTCATTTAAATACTAGCATAATACTGCTCTGGTACAAACCAAGTCATTTAAATACTAGTATAATACTGCTCTGGAACAAACCAAGTCATTTAAATACTAGCATGAGAATACTGCTCTGGAACAAACCAAGTCATTTAAATACTAACATAATACTGCTCTGGTACAAACCAAGTCATTTAAATACTAACATAATACTGCTCTGGTACACACCAAGTCAGTTAAATACTAGCATAATACTGCTCTGGTACAAACTAAGTCATTTAAATACTAGCATAATACTGCTCTGGTACAAACCAAGTCATTTAAATACAAGCATAATACTGCTCTGGAACAAACCAAGTCATTTAAATACTAGCATAATACTGCTCTGGTACAAACCAAGTCATTTAAATACTAGCATAATACTGCTCTGGTACAAACCAAGTCATTTAAATACTAGCATAATACTGCTCTGGTACAACCCAAGTCATTTAAATACTAACATAACACTGCTCTGGAACTAACCAAGTCATTTAAATACTAGCATGAGAATACTGCTCTGGTACAAACCAAGTCATTTAAATACTAGCATAATACTGGTCTGGTACAAACCAAGTCATTTAAATACTAACATAATACTGCTCTGCTACAAACCAAGTCATTTAAATACTAGCATAATACTGCTCTGGTACAAACCAACTCAATTAAATACTAGCATAATACTGCTCTGGTACAAACCAAGTCATTTAAATACTAGCATAATACTGCTCTGGTACAAACCAAGTCATTTAAATACTAGTATAATACTGCTCCGGAACAAACCAAGTCATTTAAATACTAGCATGAGAATACTGCTCTGGAACAAACCAAGTCATTTAAATACAAGCATAATACTGCTCTGGAACAAACCAAGTCATTTAAATACTAGCATAATACTGCTCTGGTACAAACCAAGTCATTTAAATACTAGCATAATACTGCTCTGGTACAAACCAAGTCATTTAAATACTAGCATAATACTGCTCTGGTACAACCCAAGTCATTTAAATACTAACATAACACTGCTCTGGAACTAACCAAGTCATTTAAATACTAGCATGAGAATACTGCTCTGGTACAAACCAAGTCATTTAAATACTAGCATAATACTGCTCTGGTACAAACCAAGTAATTTAAATACTAGCATAATACTGCTCTGGTACAAACCAAGTCATTTAAATAATAGCATAATACTGCTCTGGAACAAACCAAGTCATTTAAATACTAGCATAATACTGCTCTGGAACAAACCAAGTCATTAAAATACTAACATAATACTGGTCTGGAACAAACCAAGTCATTTAAATACTAGCATGAGAATACTGCTCTGGTACAAAACAATTCATTTAAATACTAGCATAATACTGCTCTGGTACAAATCAAGTCATTTAAATACTACTCTGGAACAAACCAAGTCATTTAAGTACTAACATAATACTGCTCTGGAACAAACCAAGTCATTTAAATACTAGCATAATACTGCTCTGGTACAAACCAAGTCATTTAAATACTAGCATAATACTGCTCTGGAACAAACCAACTCAATTAAATACTAGCATAATACTGCTCTGGTACAAACTAAGTCATTTAAATACTAGCATAATACTGCTCTGGTACAAACCAAGTCATTTAAATACAAGCATAATACTGCTCTGGAACAAACCAAGTCATTTAAATACTAGCATAATACTGCTCTGGTACAAACCAAGTCATTTAAATACTAGCATATTACTGCTCTGGTACAAACCAAGTCATTTAAATACTAGCATAATACTGCTCTGGTACAACCCAAGTCATTTAAATACTAACATAACACTGCTCTGGAACTAACCAAGTCATTTAAATACTAGCATGAGAATACTGCTCTGGTACAAACCAAGTCATTTAAATACTAGCATAATACTGCTCTGGTACAAACCAAGTCATTTAAATACTAACATAATACTGCTCTGGTACAAACCAAGTCATTTAAATACTAGCATAATACTGCTCTGGTACAAACCAACTCAATTAAATACTAGCATAATACTGCTCTGGTACAAACCAAGTCATTTAAATACTAGCATAATACTGCTCTGGTACAAACCAAGTCATTTAAATACTAGTATAATACTGCTCTGGAACAAACCAAGTCATTTAAATACTAGCATGAGAATACTGCTCTGGAACAAACCAAGTCATTTAAATACAAGCATAATACTGCTCTGGAACAAACCAAGTAATTTAAATACTAGCATAATACTGCTCTGGTACAAACCAAGTCATTTAAATAATAGCATAATACTGCTCTGGAACAAACCAAGTCATTTAAATACTAGCATAATACTGCTCTGGTACAAACCAAGTAATTTAAATACTAGCATAATACTGCTCTGGTACAAACCAAGTAATTTAAATAATAGCATAATACTGCTCTGGAACAAACCAAGTCATTTAAATACTAGCATAATACTGCTCTGGAACAAACCAAGTCATTTAAATACTAACATAATACTGGTCTGGAACAAACAAGGTCATTTAAATACTAGCATGAGAATACTGCTCTGGTACAAAACAATACATTTAAATACTAGCATAATACTGCTCTGGTACAAATCAAGTCATTTAAATACTACTCTGGAACAAACCAAGTCATTTAAGTACTAACATAATACTGCTCTGGAACAAAGCAAGTGATTTAAATACTAGCATAATACTGCTCTGGTACAAACCAAGTCATTTAAATACTAGCATGAGAATACTGCTCTGGAACAAACCAAGTCATTTAAGTACTAACATAATACTGCTCTGGAACAAACCAAGTCATTTAAATACAAGCATAATACTGCTCTGGTACAAACCAAGTCATTTAAATACTAACATAATACTGCTCTGGTACAAACCAAGTCAGTTAAATACTAGCATAATACTGCTCTGGTACAAACTAAATCATTTAAATACTAGCATAATACTGCTCTGGTACAAACCAAGTCATTTAAATACAAGCATAATACTGCTCTGGTACAAACCAAGTCATTTAAATACTAGCATAATACTGCTCTGGTACAAACCAAGTCATTTAAATACTAGCATAATATTGCTCTCGTACAAACCAAGTCATTTAAGTACTAACATAATACTGCTCTGGAACAAACCAAGTCATTTAAATACAAGCATAATACTGCTCTGGAACAAACCAAGTCATTTAAATACTAGCATAATACTGCTCTGGAACAAACCAAGTCATTTAAATACTAGCATGAGAATACTGCTCTGGTACAAAACAATTCATTTAAATACTAGCATAATACTGCTCTGGTACAAATCAAGTCATTTAAATACTAGCATGAGAATACTGCTCTGGAACAAACCAAGTCATTTAAGTATTAACATAATACTGCTCTGGAACAAACCAAGTCATTTAAATACTAGCATAATACTGCTCTGGTACAAACCAAGTCATTGAAATACTAACATAATACTGCTCTGGTACATACCAAGTCATTTAAATACTAGCATAATACTGCTCTGGTACAAACCAAGTCATTTAAATACTAGCATAATACTGCTCTGGAACAAACCAAGTCATTTAAATACTAACATGATACTGGTCTGGAACAAACCAAGTCATTTAAATACTAGCATGAGAATACTGCTCTGGTACAAAACAATTCATTTAAATACTAGCATAATACTGCTCTGGTACAAATCAAGTCATTTAAATACTACTCTGGAACAAACCAAGTCATTTAAGTACTAACATAATACTGCTCTGGAACAAACCAAGTCATTTAAATACTAGCATAATACTGCTCTGGTACAAACCAAGTCATTTAAATACTAGCATAATACTGCTCTGGAACAAACCAACTCAATTAAATACTAGCATAATACTGCTCTGGTACAAACGAAGTCATTTAAATACTAGCATAATACTGCTCTGGTACAAACCAAGTCATTTAAATACTAGTATAATACTGCTCTGGAACAAACCAAGTCATTTAAATACTAGCATGAGAATACTGCTCTGGAACAAACCAAGTCATTTAAGTACTAACATAATACTGCTCTGGTACAAACCAAGTCATTTAAATACTAGTATAATACTGCTCTGGAACAAACCAAGTCATTTAAATACTAGCATGAGAATACTGCTCTGGAACAAAACAAGTCATTTAAATACTAGCATGAGAATACTGCTCTGGTACAAAACAATACATTTAAATACTAGCATAATACTGCTCTGGTACAAATCAAGTCATTTAAATACTACTCTGGAACAAACCAAGTCATTTAAGTACTAGCATAATACTGCTCTGGTACAAACCAAGTCATTTAAATACTAACATAATACTGCTCTGGAACTAACCAAGTCATTTAAATACTAGCATGAGAATACTGCTCTGGTACAAACCAAGTCATTTAAATACTAGCATAATAGTGCTCTGGTACAAACCAAGTAATTTAAATACTAGCATAATACTGCTCTGGTACAAACCAAGTCATTTAAATAATAGCATAATACTGCTCTGGAACAAACCAAGTCATTTAAATACTAGCATAATACTGCTCTGGAACTAACCAAGTCATTTAAATACTAGCATGAGAATACTGCTCTGGTACAAACCAAGTCATTTAAATACTAGCATAATACTGCTCTGGTACAAACCAAGTAATTTAAATACTAGCATAATACTGCTCTGGTACAAACCAAGTAATTTAAATAATAGCATAATACTGCTCTGGAACAAACCAAGTCATTTAAATACTAGCATAATACTGCTCTGGAACAAACCAAGTCATTTAAATACTAACATAATACTGGTCTGGAACAAACAAGGTCATTTAAATACTAGCATGAGAATACTGCTCTGGTACAAAACAATACATTTAAATACTAGCATAATACTGCTCTGGTACAAATCAAGTCATTTAAATACTACTCTGGAACAAACCAAGTCATTTAAGTACTAACATAATACTGCTCTGGAACAAAGCAAGTGATTTAAATACTAGCATAATACTGCTCTGGTACAAACCAAGTCATTTAAATACTAGCATGAGAATACTGCTCTGGAACAAACCAAGTCATTTAAGTACTAACATAATACTGCTCTGGAACAAACCAAGTCATTTAAATACAAGCATAATACTGCTCTGGTACAAACCAAGTCATTTAAATACTAGCATAATACTGCTCTGGTACAAACCAAGTAATTTAAATAATAGCATAATACTGCTCTGGAACAAACCAAGTCATTTAAATACTAGCATAATACTGCTCTGGAACAAACCAAGTCATTTAAATACTAACATAATACTGGTCTGGAACAAACAAGGTCATTTAAATACTAGCATGAGAATACTGCTCTGGTACAAAACAATACATTTAAATACTAGCATAATACTGCTCTGGTACAAATCAAGTCATTTAAATACTACTCTGGAACAAACCAAGTCATTTAAGTACTAACATAATACTGCTCTGGAACAAAGCAAGTGATTTAAATACTAGCATAATACTGCTCTGGTACAAACCAAGTCATTTAAATACTAGCATGAGAATACTGCTCTGGAACAAACCAAGTCATTTAAGTACTAACATAATACTGCTCTGGAACAAACCAAGTCATTTAAATACAAGCATAATACTGCTCTGGTACAAACCAAGTCATTTAAATACTAACATAATACTGCTCTGGTACAAACCAAGTCAGTTAAATACTAGCATAATACTGCTCTGGTACAAACTAAGTCATTTAAATACTAGCATAATACTGCTCTGGTACAAACCAAGTCATTTAAATACAAGCATAATACTGCTCTGGTACAAACCAAGTCATTTAAATACTAGCATAATACTGCTCTGGTACAAACCAAGTCATTTAAATACTAGCATAATATTGCTCTCGTACAAACCAAGTCATTTAAGTACTAACATAATACTGCTCTGGAACAAACCAAGTCATTTAAATACAAGCATAATACTGCTCTGGAACAAACCAAGTCATTTAAATACTAGCATAATACTGCTCTGGAACAAACCAAGTCATTTAAATACTAGCATGAGAATACTGCTCTGGTACAAAACAATTCATTTAAATACTAGCATAATACTGCTCTGGTACAAATCAAGTCATTTAAATACTAGCATGAGAATACTGCTCTGGAACAAACCAAGTCATTTAAGTATTAACATAATACTGCTCTGGAACAAACCAAGTCATTTAAATACTAGCATAATACTGCTCTGGTACAAACCAAGTCATTTAAATACTAACATAATACTGCTCTGGTACATACCAAGTCATTTAAATACTAGCATAATACTGCTCTGGTACAAACCAAGTCATTTAAATACTAGCATAATACTGCTCTGGAACAAACCAAGTCATTTAAATACTAACATGATACTGGTCTGGAACAAACCAAGTCATTTAAATACTAGCATGAGAATACTGCTCTGGTACAAAACAATTCATTTAAATACTAGCATAATACTGCTCTGGTACAAATCAAGTCATTTAAATACTACTCTGGAACAAACCAAGTCATTTAAGTACTAACATAATACTGCTCTGGAACAAACCAAGTCATTTAAATACTAGCATAATACTGCTCTGGTACAAACCAAGTCATTTAAATACTAGCATAATACTGCTCTGGAACAAACCAACTCAATTAAATACTAGCATAATACTGCTCTGGTACAAACGAAGTCATTTAAATACTAGCATAATACTGCTCTGGTACAAACCAAGTCATTTAAATACTAGTATAATACTGCTCTGGAACAAACCAAGTCATTTAAATACTAGCATGAGAATACTGCTCTGGAACAAACCAAGTCATTTAAGTACTAACATAATACTGCTCTGGTACAAACCAAGTCATTTAAATACTAGTATAATACTGCTCTGGAACAAACCAAGTCATTTAAATACTAGCATGAGAATACTGCTCTGGAACAAAACAAGTCATTTAAGTACTAACATAATACTGCTCTGGTACAAACCAAGTCATTTAAATACTAACATAATACTGCTCTGGTACAAACCAAGTCATTTAAATACTAACATAATACTGCTCTGGTACAAACCAAGTCATTTAAATACTAGCATAATACTGCTCTGGTACAAACCAAGTCATTTAAATACAAGCATAATACTGCTCTGGTACAAACCAAGTCATTTAAATACTAGCATAATACTGCTCTGGTACAAACCAAGTCATTTAAATACTAGCATAATACTGCTCTGGTACAAACCAAGTAATTTAAATACTAGCATAATACTGCTCTGGTACAAACCAAGTCATTTAAATACTAACATAATACTGGTCTGGAACAAACCAAGTCATTTAAATACTAGCATGAGAATACTGCTCTGGTACAAAACAATTCATTTAAATACTAGCATAATACTGCTCTGGTACAAATCAAGTCATTTAAATACTAGCATGAGAATACTGCTCTGGAACAAACCAAGTCATTTAAATACTAACATAATACTGCTCTGGTACATACCAAGTCATTTAAATACTAGCATAATACTGCTCTGGTACAAAACAAGTCATTTAAATACTAGCATAATACTGCTCTGGTACAAACCAAGTCATTTAAATACTAGCATAATACTGCTCTGGTACAAACCAAGTCATTTAAATACTAGCATAATACTGCTCTGGTACAAACCAAGTCATTTAAATACTAGCATAATACTGCTCTGGTACAAACCAAGTCATTTAAATACTAGCATAATACTGCTCTGGTACAAACCAAGTCATTTAAATACTAACATAATACTGCTCTGGTACAAACCAAGTCATTTAAATACTAGCATTATACTGCTCTGGTACAAACCGTCATTTAAATACTAGCATAATACTGCTCTGGTACAAACCAAGTCATTTAAATACTAGCATAATACTGCTCTGGTACATACCAAGTCATTTAAATACTAGCATAATACTGCTCTGGTACAAACCAAGTTATTTAAATACTAGCATAATACTGCTCTGGAAAAAACCAAGTCATTTAAATACTAGCATAATACTGCTCTGGTACATACCAAGTCATTTAAATACTAGCATAATACTGCTCTGGTACAAACCAAGTCATTTAAATACTAGCGTAATACTGCTCTGGTACAAACCAAGTCATTTAAATACTAGCATAATACTGCTCTGGAACAAACCAAGTCATTTAAATACTAGCATGAGAATACTGCTCTGGTACAAACCAATTCATTTAAATACTAGCATAATACTGCTCTGGTACAAACCAAGTCATTTAAATACTAGCATAATACTGCTCTGGTACAAACCAAGTCATTTAAATACAAGCATAATACTGCTCTGGTAGAAACCAAGTCATTTAAATACTAACATAATACTGCTCTGGTACAAACCAAGTTATTTAAATACTAGCATGAAAATACTGCTATGGTACAAACCAAGTCATTTAAATACTAGCGTAATACTGCTTTGGAACAAACCAAGTCATTTAAATACTAACATAATACTGCTCTGGTACAAACCAAGTCATTTAAATACTAGCATAATACTGCTCTGGTACAAACCAAGTCATTTAAATACTAGCATAATACTGCTCTGGTACAAATCAAGTCATTTAAATACTAGCATGAGAATACTGCTCTGGAACAAACCAAGTCATTTAAGTACTAACATAATACTGCTCTGGAACAAACCAAGTCATTTAAATACTAGCATAATACTGCTCTGGTACAAACCAAGTCATTTAAATACTAACATAATACTGCTCTGGTACAAACCAAGTCATTTAAATACTAGCATAATACTGCTCTGGTACAAACCAAGTCATTTAAATACTAACATAATACTGCTCTGGTACATACCAAGTCATTTAAATACTAGCATAATACTGCTCTGGTACAAAACAAGTCATTTAAATACTAGCATAATACTGCTCTGGTACAAAACAAGTCATTTAAATACAAGCATAATACTGCTCTGGTACAAACCAAGTCATTTAAATACTAGCATAATACTGCTCTGGTACAAACCAAGTCATTTAAATACTAGCATAATACTGCTCTGGTACAAACCAAGTCATTTAAATACTAGCATAATACTGCTCTGGTACAAACCAAGTCATTTAAATACTAGCATAATACTGCTCTGGTACAAACCAAGTCATTTAAATACTAACATAATACTGCTCTGGTACAAACCAAGTCATTTAAATACTAACATAATACTGCTCTGGTACAAACCAAGTCATTTAAATACTAGCATAATACTGCTCTGGTACAAACTAAGTCATTTAAATACTAGCATAATACTGCTCTGGTACAAACCAAGTCATTTAAATACAAGCATAATACTGCTCTGGTACAAACCAAGTCATTTAAATACTAGCATAATACTGCTCTGGTACAAACCAAGTCATTTAAATACTAGCATAATACTGCTCTGGTACAAACCAAGTCATTTAAATACTAGCATAATACTGCTCTGGTACAACCCAAGTCATTTAAATACTAACATAATACTGCTCTGGAACTAACCAAGTCATTTAAATACTAGCATGAGAATACTGCTCTGGTACAAACCAAGTCATTTAAATACTAGCATAATACTGCTCTGGTACAAACCAAGTAATTTAAATACTAGCATAATACTGCTCTGGTACAAACCAAGTCATTTAAATACTAACATAATACTGGTCTGGAACAAACCAAGTCATTTAAATACTAGCATGAAAATACTGCTATGGTACAAACCAAGTCATTTAAATACTAGCGTAATACTGCTTTGGAACAAACCAAGTCATTTAAATACTAACATAATACTGCTCTGGTACAAACCAAGTCATTTAAATACTAGCATAATACTGCTCTGGTACAAACCAAGTCATTTAAATACTAGCATAATACTGCTCTGGTACAAACCAAGTCATTTAAATACTAGCATAATACTGCTCTGGTACAAACCAAGTCATTTAAATACTAGCATAATACTGCTCTGGTACAAACCAAGTCATTTAAATACTAACATAATACTGCTCTGGTACAAACCAAGTTATTTAAATACTAGCATGAAAATACTGCTCTGGTAGAAACCAAGTCATTTAAATACTAGCATGAAAATACTGCTCTGGTACAAACCAAGTCATTTAAATACTAGCATAATACTGCTCTGGTACAAACCAAGTCATTTAAATACTAACGTAATACTGCTCTGGACAAACCAAGTCATTTAAATACTAGCATAATACTGCTCTGGTACATACCAAGTCATTTAAATACTAGCGTAATACTGCTCTGGTACAAACCAAGTCATTTAAATACCAGCATAATACTGCTCTGGTACAACCCAAGTCATTTAAATACTAACATAATACTGCTCTGGAACTAACCAAGACATTTAAATACTAGCATGAGAATACTGCTCCGGTACAAACCAAGTCATTTAAATACTAGCGTAATACTGCTCTGGTACAAACCAAGTAATTTAAATACTAGCATAATACTGCTCTGGTACAAACCAAGTCATTTAAATAATAGCATAATACTGCTCTGGAACAAACCAAGTCATTTAAATACTAACATAATACTGGTCTGGAACAAACCAAGTCATTTAAATACTAGCATGAGAATACTGCTCTGGTACAAAACAATTCATTTAAATACTAGCATAATACTGCTCTGGTACAAATCAAGTCATTTAAATACTAGCATGAGAATACTGCTCTGGAACAAACCAAGTCATTTAAGTACTAACATAATACTGCTCTGGAACAAACCAAGTCATTTAAATACTAGCATAATACTGCTCTGGTACAAACCAAGTCATTTAAATACTAGCATAATACTGCTCTGGTACAAACCAAGTCATTTAAATACTAACATAATACTGCTCTGGTACAAACCAAGTCATTTAAATACTAGCATAATACTGTTCTGGTACAAAACAAGTCATTTAAATACTAGCATAATACTGCTCTGGTACAAACCAAGTCATTTAAATACTAGCATAATACTGCTCTGGTACAAACCAAGTCATTTAAATACTAGCATAATACTGCTCTGGAACAAACCAAGTCATTTAAATACTAGCATAACACTGCTCTGGAACAAACCAAGTCATTTAAATACTAGCATAATACTGCTCTGGTACAAACCGTCATTTAAATACTAACATAATACTGCTCTGGAACAAACCAAGTCATTTAAATACTAACATAATACTGCTCTGGTACAAACCAAGTCATTTAAATACTAGCATAATACTGCTCTGGTACAAACCAAGTCATTTAAATACTAACGTAATACTGCTCTGGACAAACCAAGTCATTTAAATACTAGCATAATACTGCTCTGGTACAAACCAAGTCATTTAAATACTAGAATAATACTGCTCTGGTACAAACCAAGTCATTTAAATAGTAACGTAATACTGCTCTGGACAAACCAAGTCATTTAAATACTAGCATAATACTGCTCTGGTACATACCAAGTCATTTAAATACTAGCATAATACTGCTCTGGTACAAACCAAGTCATTTAAATACTAGCATAATACTGCTCTGGTACATACCAAGTCACTTAAATACTAACATAATACTGCTCTGGTACAAACCAAGTCATTTAAATACTAGCATAATACTGCTCTGGAACAAACCAAGTCATTTAAATACTAGCGTAATACTGCTTTTGAACAAACCAAGTCATTTAAATACTAACATAATACTGCTCTGGTACAAACCAAGTCATTTAAATACTAGCATAATACTGCTCTGGTACAAACCAACTCATTTAAATACTAGCATAATACTGCTCTGGTACATACCAAGTCATTTAAATACTAGCATAATACTGCTCTGGTACAAACCAAGTCATTTAAATACTAGCATAATACTGCTCTGGTACAAACTGTCATTTAAATACTAGCATAATACTGCTCTGGTACAAACCAAGTCATTTAAATTCTAACATAATACTGCTCTGGAACAAACCAAGTCATTTAAATACTAGCATGAAAATACTGCTATGGGACAAACCAAGTCATTTAAATACTAGCGTAATACTGCTTTGGAACAATCCAAGTCATTTAAATACTAACATAATACTGCTCTGGTACAAACCAAGTCATTTAAATACTAGCATAATACTGCTCTGGTACAAACCAAGTCATTTAAATACTAGCATAATACTGCTCTGGAAAAAAACAAGTCAGTTAAATACTAGCATAATACTGTTCTGGTACAAACCAAGTCATTTAAATACTAGCATAATACTGCTATGGTACAAACCAAGTCATTTAAATACTAGCATAATACTGCTCTGGTACAAACCAAGTCATTTAAATACTAACATAATACTGCTCTGGTACAAACCAAGTTATTTAAATACTAGCATGAAAATACTGCTCTGGTAGAAACCAAGTCATTTAAATACTAGCATGAAAATACTGCTCTGGTACAAAACAAGTCATTTAAATACTAGCATAATACTGCTCTGGTACAAACCAAGTCATTTAAATACTAACGTAATACTGCTCTGGACAAACCAAGCCATTTAAATACTAGCATAATACTGCTCTGGTACATACCAAGTCATTTAAATACTAGCGTAATACTGCTCTGGTACAAACCAAGTAATTTAAATACTAGCATAATACTGCTCTGGTACAACCCAAGTCATTTAAATACTAACATAATACTGCTCTGGAACTAACCAAGACATTTAAATACTAGCATGAGAATACTGCTCTGGTACAAAACAATTCATTTAAATACTAGCATAATACTGCTCTGGTACAAATCAAGTCATTTAAATACTAACATAATACTGCTCTGGTACAAACCAAGTCATTTAAATACTAGCATAATACTGCTCTGGTACAAACCAACTCAATTAAATACTAGCATAATACTGCTCTGGTACAAACCAAGTCATTTAAATACTAGCATAATACTGCTCTGGTACAAACCAAGTCATTTAAATACTAGTATAATACTGCTCTGGAACAAACCAAGTCATTTAAATACTAGCATGAGAATACTGCTCTGGAACAAACCAAGTCATTTAAATACAAGCATAATACTGCTCTGGAACAAACCAAGTAATTTAAATACTAGCATAATACTGCTCTGGTACAAACCAAGTCATTTAAATAATAGCATAATACTGCTCTGGAACAAACCAAGTCATTTAAATACTAGCATAATACTGCTCTGGTACAAACCAAGTAATTTAAATACTAGCATAATACTGCTCTGGTACAAACCAAGTAATTTAAATAATAGCATAATACTGCTCTGGAACAAACCAAGTCATTTAAATACTAGCATAATACTGCTCTGGAACAAACCA
The DNA here is from genome assembly GCF_965601325.2 of Salmo salar. Classification (NCBI taxonomy): domain Eukaryota; kingdom Metazoa; phylum Chordata; class Actinopteri; order Salmoniformes; family Salmonidae; genus Salmo; species Salmo salar. The sequence goes on from NC_138300.1 coordinate 2,527,891, forward strand.
AGTCATTTAAATACTAACATAATACTGGTCTGGAACAAACAAGGTCATTTAAATACTAGCATGAGAATACTGCTCTGGTACAAAACAATACATTTAAATACTAGCATAATACTGCTCTGGTACAAATCAAGTCATTTAAATACTACTCTGGAACAAACCAAGTCATTTAAGTACTAACATAATACTGCTCTGGAACAAAGCAAGTGATTTAAATACTAGCATAATACTGCTCTGGTACAAACCAAGTCATTTAAATACTAGCATGAGAATACTGCTCTGGAACAAACCAAGTCATTTAAGTACTAACATAATACTGCTCTGGAACAAACCAAGTCATTTAAATACAAGCATAATACTGCTCTGGTACAAACCAAGTCATTTAAATACTAACATAATACTGCTCTGGTACAAACCAAGTCAGTTAAATACTAGCATAATACTGCTCTGGTACAAACTAAATCATTTAAATACTAGCATAATACTGCTCTGGTACAAACCAAGTCATTTAAATACAAGCATAATACTGCTCTGGTACAAACCAAGTCATTTAAATACTAGCATAATACTGCTCTGGTACAAACCAAGTCATTTAAATACTAGCATAATATTGCTCTCGTACAAACCAAGTCATTTAAGTACTAACATAATACTGCTCTGGAACAAACCAAGTCATTTAAATACAAGCATAATACTGCTCTGGAACAAACCAAGTCATTTAAATACTAGCATAATACTGCTCTGGAACAAACCAAGTCATTTAAATACTAGCATGAGAATACTGCTCTGGTACAAAACAATTCATTTAAATACTAGCATAATACTGCTCTGGTACAAATCAAGTCATTTAAATACTAGCATGAGAATACTGCTCTGGAACAAACCAAGTCATTTAAGTATTAACATAATACTGCTCTGGAACAAACCAAGTCATTTAAATACTAGCATAATACTGCTCTGGTACAAACCAAGTCATTGAAATACTAACATAATACTGCTCTGGTACATACCAAGTCATTTAAATACTAGCATAATACTGCTCTGGTACAAACCAAGTCATTTAAATACTAGCATAATACTGCTCTGGAACAAACCAAGTCATTTAAATACTAACATGATACTGGTCTGGAACAAACCAAGTCATTTAAATACTAGCATGAGAATACTGCTCTGGTACAAAACAATTCATTTAAATACTAGCATAATACTGCTCTGGTACAAATCAAGTCATTTAAATACTACTCTGGAACAAACCAAGTCATTTAAGTACTAACATAATACTGCTCTGGAACAAACCAAGTCATTTAAATACTAGCATAATACTGCTCTGGTACAAACCAAGTCATTTAAATACTAGCATAATACTGCTCTGGAACAAACCAACTCAATTAAATACTAGCATAATACTGCTCTGGTACAAACGAAGTCATTTAAATACTAGCATAATACTGCTCTGGTACAAACCAAGTCATTTAAATACTAGTATAATACTGCTCTGGAACAAACCAAGTCATTTAAATACTAGCATGAGAATACTGCTCTGGAACAAACCAAGTCATTTAAGTACTAACATAATACTGCTCTGGTACAAACCAAGTCATTTAAATACTAGTATAATACTGCTCTGGAACAAACCAAGTCATTTAAATACTAGCATGAGAATACTGCTCTGGAACAAAACAAGTCATTTAAATACTAGCATGAGAATACTGCTCTGGTACAAAACAATACATTTAAATACTAGCATAATACTGCTCTGGTACAAATCAAGTCATTTAAATACTACTCTGGAACAAACCAAGTCATTTAAGTACTAGCATAATACTGCTCTGGTACAAACCAAGTCATTTAAATACTAACATAATACTGCTCTGGAACTAACCAAGTCATTTAAATACTAGCATGAGAATACTGCTCTGGTACAAACCAAGTCATTTAAATACTAGCATAATAGTGCTCTGGTACAAACCAAGTAATTTAAATACTAGCATAATACTGCTCTGGTACAAACCAAGTCATTTAAATAATAGCATAATACTGCTCTGGAACAAACCAAGTCATTTAAATACTAGCATAATACTGCTCTGGAACTAACCAAGTCATTTAAATACTAGCATGAGAATACTGCTCTGGTACAAACCAAGTCATTTAAATACTAGCATAATACTGCTCTGGTACAAACCAAGTAATTTAAATACTAGCATAATACTGCTCTGGTACAAACCAAGTAATTTAAATAATAGCATAATACTGCTCTGGAACAAACCAAGTCATTTAAATACTAGCATAATACTGCTCTGGAACAAACCAAGTCATTTAAATACTAACATAATACTGGTCTGGAACAAACAAGGTCATTTAAATACTAGCATGAGAATACTGCTCTGGTACAAAACAATACATTTAAATACTAGCATAATACTGCTCTGGTACAAATCAAGTCATTTAAATACTACTCTGGAACAAACCAAGTCATTTAAGTACTAACATAATACTGCTCTGGAACAAAGCAAGTGATTTAAATACTAGCATAATACTGCTCTGGTACAAACCAAGTCATTTAAATACTAGCATGAGAATACTGCTCTGGAACAAACCAAGTCATTTAAGTACTAACATAATACTGCTCTGGAACAAACCAAGTCATTTAAATACAAGCATAATACTGCTCTGGTACAAACCAAGTCATTTAAATACTAGCATAATACTGCTCTGGTACAAACCAAGTAATTTAAATAATAGCATAATACTGCTCTGGAACAAACCAAGTCATTTAAATACTAGCATAATACTGCTCTGGAACAAACCAAGTCATTTAAATACTAACATAATACTGGTCTGGAACAAACAAGGTCATTTAAATACTAGCATGAGAATACTGCTCTGGTACAAAACAATACATTTAAATACTAGCATAATACTGCTCTGGTACAAATCAAGTCATTTAAATACTACTCTGGAACAAACCAAGTCATTTAAGTACTAACATAATACTGCTCTGGAACAAAGCAAGTGATTTAAATACTAGCATAATACTGCTCTGGTACAAACCAAGTCATTTAAATACTAGCATGAGAATACTGCTCTGGAACAAACCAAGTCATTTAAGTACTAACATAATACTGCTCTGGAACAAACCAAGTCATTTAAATACAAGCATAATACTGCTCTGGTACAAACCAAGTCATTTAAATACTAACATAATACTGCTCTGGTACAAACCAAGTCAGTTAAATACTAGCATAATACTGCTCTGGTACAAACTAAGTCATTTAAATACTAGCATAATACTGCTCTGGTACAAACCAAGTCATTTAAATACAAGCATAATACTGCTCTGGTACAAACCAAGTCATTTAAATACTAGCATAATACTGCTCTGGTACAAACCAAGTCATTTAAATACTAGCATAATATTGCTCTCGTACAAACCAAGTCATTTAAGTACTAACATAATACTGCTCTGGAACAAACCAAGTCATTTAAATACAAGCATAATACTGCTCTGGAACAAACCAAGTCATTTAAATACTAGCATAATACTGCTCTGGAACAAACCAAGTCATTTAAATACTAGCATGAGAATACTGCTCTGGTACAAAACAATTCATTTAAATACTAGCATAATACTGCTCTGGTACAAATCAAGTCATTTAAATACTAGCATGAGAATACTGCTCTGGAACAAACCAAGTCATTTAAGTATTAACATAATACTGCTCTGGAACAAACCAAGTCATTTAAATACTAGCATAATACTGCTCTGGTACAAACCAAGTCATTTAAATACTAACATAATACTGCTCTGGTACATACCAAGTCATTTAAATACTAGCATAATACTGCTCTGGTACAAACCAAGTCATTTAAATACTAGCATAATACTGCTCTGGAACAAACCAAGTCATTTAAATACTAACATGATACTGGTCTGGAACAAACCAAGTCATTTAAATACTAGCATGAGAATACTGCTCTGGTACAAAACAATTCATTTAAATACTAGCATAATACTGCTCTGGTACAAATCAAGTCATTTAAATACTACTCTGGAACAAACCAAGTCATTTAAGTACTAACATAATACTGCTCTGGAACAAACCAAGTCATTTAAATACTAGCATAATACTGCTCTGGTACAAACCAAGTCATTTAAATACTAGCATAATACTGCTCTGGAACAAACCAACTCAATTAAATACTAGCATAATACTGCTCTGGTACAAACGAAGTCATTTAAATACTAGCATAATACTGCTCTGGTACAAACCAAGTCATTTAAATACTAGTATAATACTGCTCTGGAACAAACCAAGTCATTTAAATACTAGCATGAGAATACTGCTCTGGAACAAACCAAGTCATTTAAGTACTAACATAATACTGCTCTGGTACAAACCAAGTCATTTAAATACTAGTATAATACTGCTCTGGAACAAACCAAGTCATTTAAATACTAGCATGAGAATACTGCTCTGGAACAAAACAAGTCATTTAAGTACTAACATAATACTGCTCTGGTACAAACCAAGTCATTTAAATACTAACATAATACTGCTCTGGTACAAACCAAGTCATTTAAATACTAACATAATACTGCTCTGGTACAAACCAAGTCATTTAAATACTAGCATAATACTGCTCTGGTACAAACCAAGTCATTTAAATACAAGCATAATACTGCTCTGGTACAAACCAAGTCATTTAAATACTAGCATAATACTGCTCTGGTACAAACCAAGTCATTTAAATACTAGCATAATACTGCTCTGGTACAAACCAAGTAATTTAAATACTAGCATAATACTGCTCTGGTACAAACCAAGTCATTTAAATACTAACATAATACTGGTCTGGAACAAACCAAGTCATTTAAATACTAGCATGAGAATACTGCTCTGGTACAAAACAATTCATTTAAATACTAGCATAATACTGCTCTGGTACAAATCAAGTCATTTAAATACTAGCATGAGAATACTGCTCTGGAACAAACCAAGTCATTTAAATACTAACATAATACTGCTCTGGTACATACCAAGTCATTTAAATACTAGCATAATACTGCTCTGGTACAAAACAAGTCATTTAAATACTAGCATAATACTGCTCTGGTACAAACCAAGTCATTTAAATACTAGCATAATACTGCTCTGGTACAAACCAAGTCATTTAAATACTAGCATAATACTGCTCTGGTACAAACCAAGTCATTTAAATACTAGCATAATACTGCTCTGGTACAAACCAAGTCATTTAAATACTAGCATAATACTGCTCTGGTACAAACCAAGTCATTTAAATACTAACATAATACTGCTCTGGTACAAACCAAGTCATTTAAATACTAGCATTATACTGCTCTGGTACAAACCGTCATTTAAATACTAGCATAATACTGCTCTGGTACAAACCAAGTCATTTAAATACTAGCATAATACTGCTCTGGTACATACCAAGTCATTTAAATACTAGCATAATACTGCTCTGGTACAAACCAAGTTATTTAAATACTAGCATAATACTGCTCTGGAAAAAACCAAGTCATTTAAATACTAGCATAATACTGCTCTGGTACATACCAAGTCATTTAAATACTAGCATAATACTGCTCTGGTACAAACCAAGTCATTTAAATACTAGCGTAATACTGCTCTGGTACAAACCAAGTCATTTAAATACTAGCATAATACTGCTCTGGAACAAACCAAGTCATTTAAATACTAGCATGAGAATACTGCTCTGGTACAAACCAATTCATTTAAATACTAGCATAATACTGCTCTGGTACAAACCAAGTCATTTAAATACTAGCATAATACTGCTCTGGTACAAACCAAGTCATTTAAATACAAGCATAATACTGCTCTGGTAGAAACCAAGTCATTTAAATACTAACATAATACTGCTCTGGTACAAACCAAGTTATTTAAATACTAGCATGAAAATACTGCTATGGTACAAACCAAGTCATTTAAATACTAGCGTAATACTGCTTTGGAACAAACCAAGTCATTTAAATACTAACATAATACTGCTCTGGTACAAACCAAGTCATTTAAATACTAGCATAATACTGCTCTGGTACAAACCAAGTCATTTAAATACTAGCATAATACTGCTCTGGTACAAATCAAGTCATTTAAATACTAGCATGAGAATACTGCTCTGGAACAAACCAAGTCATTTAAGTACTAACATAATACTGCTCTGGAACAAACCAAGTCATTTAAATACTAGCATAATACTGCTCTGGTACAAACCAAGTCATTTAAATACTAACATAATACTGCTCTGGTACAAACCAAGTCATTTAAATACTAGCATAATACTGCTCTGGTACAAACCAAGTCATTTAAATACTAACATAATACTGCTCTGGTACATACCAAGTCATTTAAATACTAGCATAATACTGCTCTGGTACAAAACAAGTCATTTAAATACTAGCATAATACTGCTCTGGTACAAAACAAGTCATTTAAATACAAGCATAATACTGCTCTGGTACAAACCAAGTCATTTAAATACTAGCATAATACTGCTCTGGTACAAACCAAGTCATTTAAATACTAGCATAATACTGCTCTGGTACAAACCAAGTCATTTAAATACTAGCATAATACTGCTCTGGTACAAACCAAGTCATTTAAATACTAGCATAATACTGCTCTGGTACAAACCAAGTCATTTAAATACTAACATAATACTGCTCTGGTACAAACCAAGTCATTTAAATACTAACATAATACTGCTCTGGTACAAACCAAGTCATTTAAATACTAGCATAATACTGCTCTGGTACAAACTAAGTCATTTAAATACTAGCATAATACTGCTCTGGTACAAACCAAGTCATTTAAATACAAGCATAATACTGCTCTGGTACAAACCAAGTCATTTAAATACTAGCATAATACTGCTCTGGTACAAACCAAGTCATTTAAATACTAGCATAATACTGCTCTGGTACAAACCAAGTCATTTAAATACTAGCATAATACTGCTCTGGTACAACCCAAGTCATTTAAATACTAACATAATACTGCTCTGGAACTAACCAAGTCATTTAAATACTAGCATGAGAATACTGCTCTGGTACAAACCAAGTCATTTAAATACTAGCATAATACTGCTCTGGTACAAACCAAGTAATTTAAATACTAGCATAATACTGCTCTGGTACAAACCAAGTCATTTAAATACTAACATAATACTGGTCTGGAACAAACCAAGTCATTTAAATACTAGCATGAAAATACTGCTATGGTACAAACCAAGTCATTTAAATACTAGCGTAATACTGCTTTGGAACAAACCAAGTCATTTAAATACTAACATAATACTGCTCTGGTACAAACCAAGTCATTTAAATACTAGCATAATACTGCTCTGGTACAAACCAAGTCATTTAAATACTAGCATAATACTGCTCTGGTACAAACCAAGTCATTTAAATACTAGCATAATACTGCTCTGGTACAAACCAAGTCATTTAAATACTAGCATAATACTGCTCTGGTACAAACCAAGTCATTTAAATACTAACATAATACTGCTCTGGTACAAACCAAGTTATTTAAATACTAGCATGAAAATACTGCTCTGGTAGAAACCAAGTCATTTAAATACTAGCATGAAAATACTGCTCTGGTACAAACCAAGTCATTTAAATACTAGCATAATACTGCTCTGGTACAAACCAAGTCATTTAAATACTAACGTAATACTGCTCTGGACAAACCAAGTCATTTAAATACTAGCATAATACTGCTCTGGTACATACCAAGTCATTTAAATACTAGCGTAATACTGCTCTGGTACAAACCAAGTCATTTAAATACCAGCATAATACTGCTCTGGTACAACCCAAGTCATTTAAATACTAACATAATACTGCTCTGGAACTAACCAAGACATTTAAATACTAGCATGAGAATACTGCTCCGGTACAAACCAAGTCATTTAAATACTAGCGTAATACTGCTCTGGTACAAACCAAGTAATTTAAATACTAGCATAATACTGCTCTGGTACAAACCAAGTCATTTAAATAATAGCATAATACTGCTCTGGAACAAACCAAGTCATTTAAATACTAACATAATACTGGTCTGGAACAAACCAAGTCATTTAAATACTAGCATGAGAATACTGCTCTGGTACAAAACAATTCATTTAAATACTAGCATAATACTGCTCTGGTACAAATCAAGTCATTTAAATACTAGCATGAGAATACTGCTCTGGAACAAACCAAGTCATTTAAGTACTAACATAATACTGCTCTGGAACAAACCAAGTCATTTAAATACTAGCATAATACTGCTCTGGTACAAATCAAGTCATTTAAATACTAGCATAATACTGCTCTGGTACAAACCAAGTCATTTAAATACTAACATAATACTGCTCTGGTACAAACCAAGTCATTTAAATACTAGCATAATACTGTTCTGGTACAAAACAAGTCATTTAAATACTAGCATAATACTGCTCTGGTACAAACCAAGTCATTTAAATACTAGCATAATACTGCTCTGGTACAAACCAAGTCATTTAAATACTAGCATAATACTGCTCTGGAACAAACCAAGTCATTTAAATACTAGCATAACACTGCTCTGGAACAAACCAAGTCATTTAAATACTAGCATAATACTGCTCTGGTACAAACCGTCATTTAAATACTAACATAATACTGCTCTGGAACAAACCAAGTCATTTAAATACTAACATAATACTGCTCTGGTACAAACCAAGTCATTTAAATACTAGCATAATACTGCTCTGGTACAAACCAAGTCATTTAAATACTAACGTAATACTGCTCTGGACAAACCAAGTCATTTAAATACTAGCATAATACTGCTCTGGTACAAACCAAGTCATTTAAATACTAGCATAATACTGCTCTGGTACAAACCAAGTCATTTAAATAGTAACGTAATACTGCTCTGGACAAACCAAGTCATTTAAATACTAGCATAATACTGCTCTGGTACATACCAAGTCATTTAAATACTAGCATAATACTGCTCTGGTACAAACCAAGTCATTTAAATACTAGCATAATACTGCTCTGGTACATACCAAGTCACTTAAATACTAACATAATACTGCTCTGGTACAAACCAAGTCATTTAAATACTAGCATAATACTGCTCTGGAACAAACCAAGTCATTTAAATACTAGCGTAATACTGCTTTTGAACAAACCAAGTCATTTAAATACTAACATAATACTGCTCTGGTACAAACCAAGTCATTTAAATACTAGCATAATACTGCTCTGGTACAAACCAACTCATTTAAATACTAGCATAATACTGCTCTGGTACATACCAAGTCATTTAAATACTAGCATAATACTGCTCTGGTACAAACCAAGTCATTTAAATACTAGCATAATACTGCTCTGGTACAAACTGTCATTTAAATACTAGCATAATACTGCTCTGGTACAAACCAAGTCATTTAAATTCTAACATAATACTGCTCTGGAACAAACCAAGTCATTTAAATACTAGCATGAAAATACTGCTATGGGACAAACCAAGTCATTTAAATACTAGCGTAATACTGCTTTGGAACAATCCAAGTCATTTAAATACTAACATAATACTGCTCTGGTACAAACCAAGTCATTTAAATACTAGCATAATACTGCTCTGGTACAAACCAAGTCATTTAAATACTAGCATAATACTGCTCTGGAAAAAAACAAGTCAGTTAAATACTAGCATAATACTGTTCTGGTACAAACCAAGTCATTTAAATACTAGCATAATACTGCTATGGTACAAACCAAGTCATTTAAATACTAGCATAATACTGCTCTGGTACAAACCAAGTCATTTAAATACTAACATAATACTGCTCTGGTACAAACCAAGTTATTTCAATACTAGCATGAAAATACTGCTCTGGTAGAAACCAAGTCATTTAAATACTAGCATGAAAATACTGCTCTGGTACAAACCAAGTCATTTAAATACTAGCATAATACTGCTCTGGTACAAACCAAGTCATTTAAATACTAACGTAATACTGCTCTGGACAAACCAAGCCATTTAAATACTAGCATAATACTGCTCTGGTACATACCAAGTCATTTAAATACTAGCGTAATACTGCTCTGGTACAAACCAAGTAATTTAAATACTAGCATAATACTGCTCTGGTACAACCCAAGTCATTTAAATACTAACATAATACTGCTCTGGAACTAACCAAGACATTTAAATACTAGCATGAGAATACTGCTCTGGTACAAAACAATTCATTTAAATACTAGCATAATACTGCTCTGGTACAAATCAAGTCATTTAAATACTAGCATGAGAATACTGCTCTGGAACAAACCAAGTCATTTAAGTACTAACATAATACTGCTCTGGAACAAACCAAGTCATTTAAATACTAGCATAATACTGCTCTGGTACAAACCAAGTCATTTAAATACTAGCATAATACTGCTCTGGTACAAACCAAGTCATTTAAATACTAACATAATACTGCTCTGGTACAAACCAAGTCATTTAAATACTAGCATAATACTGCTCTGGTACAAAACAAGTCATTTAAATACTAGCATAATACTGCTCTGGTACAAACCAAGTCATTTAAATACTAGCATAATACTGCTCTGGTACAAACCAAGTCATTTAAATACTAGCATAATACTGCTCTGGTACAAACCAAGTCATTTAAATACTAACATAACACTGCTCTGGAACAAACCAAGTCATTTAAATACTAACATAACACTGCTCTGGAACAAACCAAGTCATTTAAATACTAGCATAATACTGCTCTGGTACAAACCGTCATTTAAATACTAACATAATACTGCTCTGGTACAAACCAAGTCATTTAAATACTAACATAATACTGCTCTGGTACAAACCAAGTCATTTAAATACTAGCATAATACTGCTCTGGTACAAACCAAGTCCTTTAAATACTAACGTAATACTGCTCTGGACAAACCAAGTCATTTAAATACTAGCATAATACTGCTCTGGTACATACCAAGTCATTTAAATACTAGCATAATACTGCTCTGGTACAAACCAAGTCATTTAAATACTAGCATAATACTGCTCTGGTACATACCAAGTCACTTAAATACTAACATAATACTGCTCTGGTACAAACCAAGTCATTTAAATACTAGCATAATACTGCTCTGGAACAAACCAAGTCATTTAAATACTAGCGTAATACTGCTTTTGAACAAACCAAGTCATTTAAATACTAACATAATACTGCTCTGGTACAAACCAAGTAATTTAAATACTAGCATAATACTGCTCTGGTACAAACCAAGTCATTTAAATACTAGCATAATACTGCTCTGGAACAAACCAAGTCATTTAAATACTAGCATAATACTGCTCTGGAACTAACCAAGTCATTTAAATACTAGCATGAGAATACTGCTCTGGTACAAACCAAGTCATTTAAATACTAGCATGAAAATACTGCTCTGGTACAAACCAAGTCATTTAAATACTAGCATAATACTGCTCTGGTACAAACCAAGTCATTTAAATACTAACGTAATACTGCTCTGGACAAACCAAGTCATTTAAATACTAGCATAATACTGCTCTGGTACATACCAAGTCATTTAAATACTAGCGTAATACTGCTCTGGTACAAACCAAGTCATTTAAATACTAGCATAATACTGCTCTGGTACAACCCAAGTCATTTAAATACTAACATAATACTGCTCTGGAACTAACCAAGACATTTAAATACTAGCATGAGAATACTGCTCCGGTACAAACCAAGTCATTTAAATACTAGCGTAATACTGCTCTGGTACAAACCAAGTAATTTAAATACTAGCATAATACTGCTCTGGTACAAACCAAGTCATTTAAATAATAGCATAATACTGCTCTGGAACAAACCAAGTCATTTAAATACTAGCATAATACTGCTCTGGAACAAACCAAGTCATTTAAATACTAACATAATACTGGTCTGGAACAAACCAAGTCATTTAAATACTAGCATGAGAATACTGCTCTGGTACAAAACAATTCATTTAAATACTAGCATAATACTGCTCTGGTACAAATCAAGTCATTTAAATACTAGCATGAGAATACTGCTCTGGAACAAACCAAGTCATTTAAATACTAGCATAATACTGCTCTGGTACAAACCAAGTCATTTAAATACTAGCATAATACTGCTCTGGTACAAACCAAGTCATTTAAATACTAACATAATACTGCTCTGGAACAAACCAAGTCATTTAAATACTAACATAATACTGCTCTGGTACAAACCAAGTCATTTAAATACTAGCATAATACTGCTCTGGTACAAACCAAGTCATTTAAAGACTAACGTAATACTGCTCTGGACAAACCAAGTCATTTAAATACTAGCATAATACTGCTCTGGTACATACCAAGTCATTTAAATACTAGCATAATACTGCTCTGGTACATACCAAGTCATTTAAATACTAGCATAATACTGCTCTGGTACAAACCAAGTCATTTAAATACTAGCATAATACTGCTCTGGTACATACCAAGTCACTTAAATACTAACATAATACTGCTCTGGTACAAACCAAGTCATTTAAATACTAGCATAATACTGCTCTGGAACAAACCAAGTCATTTAAATACTAGCGTAATACTGCTTTTGAACAAACCAAGTCATTTAAATACTAACATAATACTGCTCTGGTACAAACCAAGTAATTTAAATACTAGCATAATACTGCTCTGGTACAAACCAAGTCATTTAAATAATAGCATAATACTGCTCTGGAACAAACCAAGTCATTTAAATACTAGCATAATACTGCTCTGGAACTAACCAAGTCATTTAAATACTAGCATGAGAATACTGCTCTGGTACAAACCAAGTCATTTAAATACTAGCATAATACTGCTCTGGTACAAACCAAGTAATTTAAATACTAGCATAATACTGCTCTGGTACAAACCAAGTCATTTAAATAATAGCATAATACTGCTCTGGAACAAACCAAGTCATTTAAATACTAGCATAATACTGCTCTGGAACAAACCAAGTCATTTAAATACTAACATAATACTGGTCTGGAACAAACAAGGTCATTTAAATACTAGCATGAGAATACTGCTCTGGTACAAAACAATACATTTAAATACTAGCATAATACTGCTCTGGTACAAATCAAGTCATTTAAATACTACTCTGGAACAAACCAAGTCATTTAAGTACTAACATAATACTGCTCTGGAACAAACCAAGTGATTTAAATACTAGCATAATACTGCTCTGGAACAAACCAACTCAATTAAATACTAGCATAATACTGCTCTGGTACAAACCAAGTCATTTAAATACTAGTATAATACTGCTCTGGAACAAACCAAGTCATTTAAATACTAGCATGAGAATACTGCTCTGGAACAAACCAAGTCATTTAAGTACTAACATAATACTGCTCTGGAACAAACCAAGTCATTTAAATACAAGCATAATACTGCTCTGGTACAAACCAAGTCATTTAAATACTAACATAATACTGCTCTGGTACAAACCAAGTCATTTAAAGACTAACATAATACTGCTCTGGTACAAACCAAGTCAGTTAAATACTAGCATAATACTGCTCGGGTACAAACTAAGTCATTTAAATACTAGCATAATACTGCTCTGGTACAAACCAAGTCATTTAAATACAAGCATAATACTGCTCTGGTACAAACCAAGTCATTTAAATACTAGCATAATACTGCTCTGGTACAAACCAAGTCATTTAAATACTAGCATAATATTGCTCTGGTACAAACCAAGTCATTTAAATACTAGCATAATACTGCTCTGGTACAAACTAAGTCATTTAAATACTAGCATAATACTGCTCTGGTACAAACCAAGTCATTTAAATACTAGCATAATACTGCTCTGGTACAAACCAAGTCATTTAAATACTAACATAATACTGCTCTGGTACAAACCAAGTCATTTAAATACTAGCATAATACTGCTCTGGTACAAACCAAGTCATTTAAATACTAACATAATACTGGTCTGGAACAAACCAAGTCATTTAAATACTAGCATGAAAATACTGCTATGGTACAAACCAAGTCATTTAAATACTAGCGTAATACTGCTTTGGAACAAACCAAGTCATTTAAATACTAGCATAATACTGCTCTGGTACATACCAAGTCACTTAAATACTAACATAATACTGCTCTGGTACAAACCAAGTCATTTAAATACTAACATAATACTGCTCTGGTACAAACCAAGTCATTTAAATACTAGCATAATACTGCTCTGGTACAAACCAAGTCCTTTAAATACTAACGTAATACTGCTCTGGACAAACCAAGTCATTTAAATACTAGCATAATACTGCTCTGGTACATACCAAGTCATTTAAATACTAGCATAATACTGCTCTGGTACAAACCAAGTCATTTAAATACTAGCATAATACTGCTCTGGTACATACCAAGTCACTTAAATACTAACATAATACTGCTCTGGTACAAACCAAGTCATTTAAATACTAGCATAATACTGCTCTGGAACAAACCAAGTCATTTAAATACTAGCGTAATACTGCTTTTGAACAAACCAAGTCATTTAAATACTAACATAATACTGCTCTGGTACAAACCAAGTAATTTAAATACTAGCATAATACTGCTCTGGTACAAACCAAGTCATTTAAATACTAGCATAATACTGCTCTGGAACAAACCAAGTCATTTAAATACTAGCATAATACTGCTCTGGAACTAACCAAGTCATTTAAATACTAGCATGAGAATACTGCTCTGGTACAAACCAAGTCATTTAAATACTAGCATGAAAATACTGCTCTGGTACAAACCAAGTCATTTAAATACTAGCATAATACTGCTCTGGTACAAACCAAGTCATTTAAATACTAACGTAATACTGCTCTGGACAAACCAAGTCATTTAAATACTAGCATAATACTGCTCTGGTACATACCAAGTCATTTAAATACTAGCGTAATACTGCTCTGGTACAAACCAAGTCATTTAAATACTAGCATAATACTGCTCTGGTACAACCCAAGTCATTTAAATACTAACATAATACTGCTCTGGAACTAACCAAGACATTTAAATACTAGCATGAGAATACTGCTCCGGTACAAACCAAGTCATTTAAATACTAGCGTAATACTGCTCTGGTACAAACCAAGTAATTTAAATACTAGCATAATACTGCTCTGGTACAAACCAAGTCATTTAAATAATAGCATAATACTGCTCTGGAACAAACCAAGTCATTTAAATACTAGCATAATACTGCTCTGGAACAAACCAAGTCATTTAAATACTAACATAATACTGGTCTGGAACAAACCAAGTCATTTAAATACTAGCATGAGAATACTGCTCTGGTACAAAACAATTCATTTAAATACTAGCATAATACTGCTCTGGTACAAATCAAGTCATTTAAATACTAGCATGAGAATACTGCTCTGGAACAAACCAAGTCATTTAAATACTAGCATAATACTGCTCTGGTACAAACCAAGTCATTTAAATACTAGCATAATACTGCTCTGGTACAAACCAAGTCATTTAAATACTAACATAATACTGCTCTGGAACAAACCAAGTCATTTAAATACTAACATAATACTGCTCTGGTACAAACCAAGTCATTTAAATACTAGCATAATACTGCTCTGGTACAAACCAAGTCATTTAAAGACTAACGTAATACTGCTCTGGACAAACCAAGTCATTTAAATACTAGCATAATACTGCTCTGGTACATACCAAGTCATTTAAATACTAGCATAATACTGCTCTGGTACATACCAAGTCATTTAAATACTAGCATAATACTGCTCTGGTACAAACCAAGTCATTTAAATACTAGCATAATACTGCTCTGGTACATACCAAGTCACTTAAATACTAACATAATACTGCTCTGGTACAAACCAAGTCATTTAAATACTAGCATAATACTGCTCTGGAACAAACCAAGTCATTTAAATACTAGCGTAATACTGCTTTTGAACAAACCAAGTCATTTAAATACTAACATAATACTGCTCTGGTACAAACCAAGTAATTTAAATACTAGCATAATACTGCTCTGGTACAAACCAAGTCATTTAAATAATAGCATAATACTGCTCTGGAACAAACCAAGTCATTTAAATACTAGCATAATACTGCTCTGGAACTAACCAAGTCATTTAAATACTAGCATGAGAATACTGCTCTGGTACAAACCAAGTCATTTAAATACTAGCATAATACTGCTCTGGTACAAACCAAGTAATTTAAATACTAGCATAATACTGCTCTGGTACAAACCAAGTCATTTAAATAATAGCATAATACTGCTCTGGAACAAACCAAGTCATTTAAATACTAGCATAATACTGCTCTGGAACAAACCAAGTCATTTAAATACTAACATAATACTGGTCTGGAACAAACAAGGTCATTTAAATACTAGCATGAGAATACTGCTCTGGTACAAAACAATACATTTAAATACTAGCATAATACTGCTCTGGTACAAATCAAGTCATTTAAATACTACTCTGGAACAAACCAAGTCATTTAAGTACTAACATAATACTGCTCTGGAACAAACCAAGTGATTTAAATACTAGCATAATACTGCTCTGGAACAAACCAACTCAATTAAATACTAGCATAATACTGCTCTGGTACAAACCAAGTCATTTAAATACTAGTATAATACTGCTCTGGAACAAACCAAGTCATTTAAATACTAGCATGAGAATACTGCTCTGGAACAAACCAAGTCATTTAAGTACTAACATAATACTGCTCTGGAACAAACCAAGTCATTTAAATACAAGCATAATACTGCTCTGGTACAAACCAAGTCATTTAAATACTAACATAATACTGCTCTGGTACAAACCAAGTCATTTAAAGACTAACATAATACTGCTCTGGTACAAACCAAGTCAGTTAAATACTAGCATAATACTGCTCGGGTACAAACTAAGTCATTTAAATACTAGCATAATACTGCTCTGGTACAAACCAAGTCATTTAAATACAAGCATAATACTGCTCTGGTACAAACCAAGTCATTTAAATACTAGCATAATACTGCTCTGGTACAAACCAAGTCATTTAAATACTAGCATAATATTGCTCTGGTACAAACCAAGTCATTTAAATACTAGCATAATACTGCTCTGGTACAAACTAAGTCATTTAAATACTAGCATAATACTGCTCTGGTACAAACCAAGTCATTTAAATACTAGCATAATACTGCTCTGGTACAAACCAAGTCATTTAAATACTAACATAATACTGCTCTGGTACAAACCAAGTCATTTAAATACTAGCATAATACTGCTCTGGTACAAACCAAGTCATTTAAATACTAACATAATACTGGTCTGGAACAAACCAAGTCATTTAAATACTAGCATGAAAATACTGCTATGGTACAAACCAAGTCATTTAAATACTAGCGTAATACTGCTTTGGAACAAACCAAGTCATTTAAATACTAACATAATACTGCTCTGGTACAAACCAAGTCATTTAAATACTAGCATAATACTGCTCTGGTACAAACCAAGTCATTTAAATACTAGCATAATACTGCTCTGGTACAAACCAAGTCATTTAAATACTAACATAATACTGGTCTGGAACAAACCAAGTCATTTAAATACTAGCATGAAAATACTGCTATGGTACAAACCAAGTCATTTAAATACTAGCGTAATACTGCTTTGGAACAAACCAAGTCATTTAAATACTAACATAATACTGCTCAGGTACAAACCAAGTCATTTAAATACTAGCATAATACTGCTCTGGTACAAACCAAGTCATTTAAATACTAGCATAATACTGCTCTGGTACAAACCAAGTCATTTAAATAATAGCATAATACTGCTCTGGTACAAACCAAGTCATTTAAATACTAGCATAATACTGCTCTGGTACAAACCAAGTCATTTAAATACTAACATAATACTGCTCTGGTACAAACCAAGTTATTTAAATACTAGCATGAAAATACTGCTCTGGTAGAAACCAAGTCATTTAAATACTAGCATGAAAATACTGCTCTGGTACAAACCAAGTCATTTAAATACTAGCATAATACTGCTCTGGTACAAACCAAGTCATTTAAATACTAACGTAATACTGCTCTGGACAAACCAAGTCATTTAAATACTAACATAATACTGCTCTGGTACAAACCAAGTCATTTAAATACTAACATAATACTGCTCTGGTACAAACCAAGTCAGTTAAATACTAGCATAATACTGCTCGGGTACAAACTAAGTCATTTAAATACTAGCATAATACTGCTCTGGTACAAACCAAGTCATTTAAATACAAGCATAATACTGCTCTGGTACAAACCAAGTCATTTAAATACTAGCATAATACTGCTCTGGTACAAACCAAGTCATTTAAATACTAGCATAATATTGCTCTGGTACAAACCAAGTCATTTAAATACTAGCATAATACTGCTCTGGTACAAACTAAGTCATTTAAATACTAGCATAATACTGCTCTGGTACAAACCAAGTCATTTAAATACAAGCATAATACTGCTCTGGTACAAACCAAGTCATTTAAATAC
Organism: Salmo salar; assembly: GCF_965601325.2. Lineage (NCBI taxonomy): Eukaryota > Metazoa > Chordata > Actinopteri > Salmoniformes > Salmonidae > Salmo > Salmo salar. The sequence goes on from NC_138300.1 coordinate 2,546,533, forward strand.
TAGCATAATACTGCTCTGGTACAAACCAAGTCATTTAAATACTAGCATAATACTGCTCTGGTACAAACCAAGTCATTTAAATACTAGCATAATACTGCTCTGGTACAACCCAAGTCATTTAAATACTAACATAATACTGCTCTGGAACTAACCAAGTCATTTAAATACTAGCATGAGAATACTGCTCTGGTACAAACCAAGTCATTTAAATACTAGCATAATACTGCACTGGTACAAACCAAGTAATTTAAATACTAGCATAATACTGCTCTGGTACAAACCAAGTCATTTAAATACTAACATAATACTGGTCTGGAACAAACCAAGTCATTTAAATACTAGCATGAAAATACTGCTATGGTACAAACCAAGTCATTTAAATACTAGCGTAATACTGCTTTGGAACAAACCAAGTCATTTAAATACTAACATAATACTGCTCTGGTACAAACCAAGTCATTTAAATACTAGCATAATACTGCTCTGGTACAAACCAAGTCATTTAAATACTAGCATAATACTGCTCTGGTACAAACCAAGTCATTTAAATACTAACATAATACTGCTCTGGTACAAACCAAGTCATTTAAATACTAACATAATACTGCTCTGGTACAAACCAAGTCATTTAAATACTAACATAATACTGCTCTGGTACAAACCAAGTAATTTAAATACTAGCATAATACTGCTCTGGTACAAACCAAGTCATTTAAATAATAGCATAATACTGCTCTGGAACAAACCAAGTCATTTAAATACTAGCATAATACTGCTCTGGAACTAACCAAGTCATTTAAATACTAGCATGAGAATACTGCTCTGGTACAAACCAAGTCATTTAAATACTAGCATAATACTGCTCTGGTACAAACCAAGTAATTTAAATACTAGCATAATACTGCTCTGGTACAAACCAAGTCATTTAAATAATAGCATAATACTGCTCTGGAACAAACCAAGTCATTTAAATACTAGCATAATACTGCTCTGGAACAAACCAAGTCATTTAAATACTAACATAATACTGGTCTGGAACAAACAAGGTCATTTAAATACTAGCATGAGAATACTGCTCTGGTACAAAACAATACATTTAAATACTAGCATAATACTGCTCTGGTACAAATCAAGTCATTTAAATACTACTCTGGAACAAACCAAGTCATTTAAGTACTAACATAATACTGCTCTGGAACAAACCAAGTGATTTAAATACTAGCATAATACTGCTCTGGAACAAACCAACTCAATTAAATACTAGCATAATACTGCTCTGGTACAAACCAAGTCATTTAAATACTAGTATAATACTGCTCTGGAACAAACCAAGTCATTTAAATACTAGCATGAGAATACTGCTCTGGAACAAACCAAGTCATTTAAGTACTAACATAATACTGCTCTGGAACAAACCAAGTCATTTAAATACAAGCATAATACTGCTCTGGTACAAACCAAGTCATTTAAATACTAACATAATACTGCTCTGGTACAAACCAAGTCATTTAAATACTAACATAATACTGCTCTGGTACAAACCAAGTCAGTTAAATACTAGCATAATACTGCTCGGGTACAAACTAAGTCATTTAAATACTAGCATAATACTGCTCTGGTACAAACCAAGTCATTTAAATACTAGCATAATACTGCTCTGGTACAAACCAAGTCATTTAAATACTAGCATAATACTGCTCTGGTACAAACCAAGTCATTTAAATACTAGCATAATATTGCTCTGGTACAAACCAAGTCATTTAAATACTAGCATAATACTGCTCTGGTACAAACTAAGTCATTTAAATACTAGCATAATACTGCTCTGGTACAAACCAAGTCATTTAAATACTAGCATAATACTGCTCTGGTACAAACCAAGTCATTTAAATACTAGCATAATACTGCTCTGGTACAAACCAAGTCATTTAAATACTAACATAATACTGGTCTGGAACAAACCAAGTCATTTAAATACTAGCATGAAAATACTGCTATGGTACAAACCAAGTCATTTAAATACTAGCGTAATACTGCTTTGGAACAAACCAAGTCATTTAAATACTAACATAATACTGCTCTGGTACAAACCAAGTCATTTAAATACTAGCATAATACTGCTCTGGTACAAACCAAGTCATTTAAATACTAGCATAATACTGCTCTGGTACAAACCAAGTCATTTAAATACTAACATAATACTGCTCTGGTACAAACCAAGTCATTTAAATACTAACATAATACTGCTCTGGTACAAACCAAGTCATTTAAATACTAGCATAATACTGCTCTGGTACAAACTAAGTCATTTAAATACTAGCATAATACTGCTCTGGTACAAACCAAGTCATTTAAATACAAGCATAATACTGCTCTGGTACAAACCAAGTCATTTAAATACTAGCATAATACTGCTCTGGTACAAACCAAGTCATTTAAATACTAGCATAATACTGCTCTGGTACAAACCAAGTCATTTAAATACTAGCATAATACTGCTCTGGTACAACCCAAGTCATTTAAATACTAACATAATACTGCTCTGGAACTAACCAAGTCATTTAAATACTAGCATAATACTGCTCTGGTACAAACCAAGTCATTTAAATACAAGCATAATACTGCTCTGGTACAAACCAAGTCATTTAAATACTAGCATAATACTGCTCTGGTACAAACCAAGTCATTTAAATACTAGCATAATATTGCTCTGGTACAAACCAAGTCATTTAAATACTAGCATAATACTGCTCTGGTACAAACTAAGTCATTTAAATACTAGCATAATACTGCTCTGGTACAAACCAAGTCATTTAAATACTAGCATAATACTGCTCTGGTACAAACCAAGTCATTTAAATACTAGCATAATACTGCTCTGGTACAAACCAAGTCATTTAAATACTAGCATAATACTGCTCTGGTACAACCCAAGTCATTTAAATACTAACATAATACTGCTCTGGAACTAACCAAGTCATTTAAATACTAGCATGAGAATACTGCTCTGGTACAAACCAAGTCATTTAAATACTAGAAAAATACTGCTCTGGTACAAACCAAGTAATTTAAATACTAGCATAATACTGCTCTGGTACAAACCAAGTCATTTAAATACTAACATAATACTGGTCTGGAACAAACCAAGTCATTTAAATACTAGCATGAAAATACTGCTATGGTACAAACCAAGTCATTTAAATACTAGCGTAATACTGCTTTGGAACAAACCAAGTCATTTAAATACTAACATAATACTGCTCTGGTACAAACCAAGTCATTTAAATACTAGCATAATACTGCTCTGGTACAAACCAAGTCATTTAAATACTAGCATAATACTGCTCTGGTACAAACCAAGTCATTTAAATACTAGCATAATACTGCTCTGGTACAAACCAAGTCATTTAAATACTAGCATAATACTGCTCTGGTACAAACCAAGTCATTTAAATACTAACATAATACTGCTCTGGTACAAACCAAGTTATTTAAATACTAGCATGAAAATACTGCTCTGGTAGAAACCAAGTCATTTAAATACTAGCATGAAAATACTGCTCTGGTACAAACCAAGTCATTTAAATACTAGCATAATACTGCTCTGGTACAAACCAAGTCATATAAATACTAACGTAATACTGCTCTGGACAAACCAAGTCATTTAAATACTAGCATAATACTGCTCTGGTACATACCAAGTCATTTAAATACTAGCATAATACTGCTCTGGTACAAACCAAGTCATTTAAATACTAGCATAATACTGCTCTGGTACAAACCAAGTCATATAAATACTAACATAACACTGCTCTGGAACAAACCAAGTCATTTAAATACTAGCATAATACTGCTCTGGTACAAACCGTCATTTAAATACTAACATAATACTGCTCTGGAACAAACCAAGTCATTTAAATACTAACATAATACTGCTCTGGTACAAACCAAGTCATTTAAATACTAGCATAATACTGCTCTGGTACAAACCAAGTCATTTAAATACTAGCATAATACTGCTCTGGTACAAACCAAGTCATTTAAATACTAACGTAATACTGCTCTGGAACAAACCAAGTCATTTAAATACTAACATAATACTGCTCTGGTACAAACCAAGTCATTTAAATACTAGCATAATACTGCTCTGGTACAAACCAAGTCATTTAAATACTAGCATAATACTGCTCTGGTACATACCAAGTCATTTAAATACTAGCATAATACTGCTCTGGTACAAACCAAGTCATTTAAATACTAGCATAATACTGCTCTGGTACAAACTGTCATTTAAATACTAGCATAATACTGCTCTGGTACAAACCAAGTCATTTAAATTCTAACATAATACTGCTCTGGAACAAACCAAGTCATTTAAATACTAGCATGAAAATACTGCTATGGTACAAACCAAGTCATTTAAATACTAGCGTAATACTGCTTTGGAACAAACCAAGTCATTTAAATACTAACATAATACTGCTCTGGTACAAACCAAGTCATTTAAATACTAGCATAATACTGCTCTGGTACAAACCAAGTCATTTAAATACTAGCATAATACTGCTCTGGAAAAAAACAAGTCATTTAAATACTAGCATAATACTGCTCTGGAACAAACCAAGTCATTTAAATACTAGCATGAGAATACGGCTCTGGTACAAACCAATTCATTTAAATACTAGCATAATACTGCTCTGGTACAAACCAAGTCATTTAAATACTAGCATGAGAATACTGCTCTGGAACAAACCAAGTCATTTAAGTACTAACATAATACTGCTCTGGAACAAACCAAGTCATTCAAATACTAGCATAATACTGCTCTGGTACAAACCAAGTCATTTAAATACTAACATAATACTGCTCTGGTAACAAACCAAGTCATTTAAATACTAGCATAATACTGCTCTGGTACAAACCAAGTCATTTAAATACAAGCATAATACTGCTCTGGTACAAACCAAGTCATTTAAATACTAGCATGAGAATACTGCTCTGGAACAAACCAAGTCATTTAAGTACTAACATAATACTGCTCTGGAACAAACCAAGTCATTTAAATACTAGCATAATACTGCTCTGGTACAAACCAAGTCATTTAAATACTAACATAATACTGCTGTGGTACATACCAAGTCATTTAAATACTAGCATAATACTGCTCTGGAACAAACCAAGTCATTTAAATACTAGCATAATACTGCTCTGGTACAAAACAAGTCATTTAAATACTAACATAATACTGCTCTGGTACAAACCAAGTCATTTAAATACTAGCATAATACTGCTCTGGTACAAACCAAGTCATTTAAATACTAGCATAATACTGCTCTGGAACAAACCAAGTCATTTAAATACTAGCATAATACTGCTCTGGTACAAACCACGTCATTTAAATACTAGCATAATACTGCTCTGGTACAAACCAAGTCATTTAAATACTAGCATAATACTGCTCTGGTACAAACCGTCATTTAAATACTAGCATAATACTGCTCTGGTACAAACCAAGTCATTTAAATACTAACATAATACTGCTCTGGTACAAACCAAGTTATTTAAATACTAGCATGAATATACTGCTCTGGTACAAACCAAGTCATTTAAATACTAGCATGAAAATACTGCTCTGGTACAAACCAAGTCATTTAAATACTAACATAATACTGCTCTGGTACAAACCAAGTCATTTAAATACTAACATAATACTGCTCGGGAACAAACCAAGTCATTTAAATACTAGCATAATACTGCTCGGGAACAAACCAAGTCATTTAAATACTAGCATGAGAATACTGCTCTGGAACAAACCAAGTCATTTAAATATTAGCATAATACTGTTCTGGTACAAACCAAGTCATTTAAATACTAGCATAATACTGTTCTGGTACAAACCAAGTCATTTAAATACTAGCATATTACTGCTCTGGTACAAACCAAGTCATTTAAATACTAGCATAATACT